>NC_088853.1:16382054-16683125 GCF_963853765.1 Magallana gigas | reverse complement strand
TCCTTATATAACAGGTAGGTTAATAACAACAAAAGTCGCTACATCATTAGCATTCCAAGAGTGTATTGAGATTCATTCAATCAGATGATGTAAGACCATAGTAATGGAAACGATACGACTTTTTTTTTTTAGGAGTGATGGAGTCTGCAAGTTATATGACACAGATCCATATCTATGGTTATTTAGAATATTACACCTATGTTTGAGTTTACCTGTCAAGACCCAATACGATATTTCTTATGTATTCCTAAATTAAATAGCGAACTTAGTGTGCTTGATTGATCTTACTACTTCTTCATCAGACAGCCAAGGAATTTTGATGCCTCATGTGTATTTTTTCGATCTCTTCAACGAAAGAAAACCCTACAGAAAACTGATGGGAAAATATGAGATTTTGTGTTATCCTCTCTTGTAAAACGAGGGGTTGAAGACCCGTGTTTACTCATTCGATTCAAACATGTCCTTACCTGTATGATGTCTCGGATGAATAAAGCTACCTTTAAATCTCTTGTTAAACGAGGGTTTAAATGACCCATGTTTACTCATTCGTTTCAAATATGTCATTACCCGTATAATGTATTGCATGACTAACGTACCTTTAACTCTTTTTAATGTAACTATTGCCCCCTTTTGATTATAGGAATAATAGGTCTATTGTATACCCACCCTCAAGAACCGATGATGATAGATCGGTGTCTTATGACACCCTTCGATCCCTCCAAGGGAGTTTTGTGACTCTATAGATGACAATAGATCTATTGCCAACTAATTTCAGATCGTTCTATTACTGTCGAGTATAATAGCTCTATTGTCTAGCCCCCCCTATAGATTCCCTTTGATCTTCAATACCTATGACATCATGGGATTTTCCACCCTCTACCATTATCAATGCAAACTAATAGCTTTATTGTTAAGCCCCCTATAAATTCCCTTTGATCTTCAATATCAATGACATCATGGGATTTCCCATCCTTACCGTTATCAATGCCAACTAATTTTACTCTTCCTATTGTTGTTGAATATAATAGCTCTATTGCTTAGCCCCCCTATAAATTCCCTTTGATCTTCAATACATATGACATCATGGGATTTCCCACCCTCTACCGTTATCAATGCCAACTAATTTTACTTTTCCTATTGTTGTCGAATATAATAGCTCTTTTGTTTAGCCCCCCTATAAATTCCCTTTGATCTTCAATGCCTATGACATCATGGGATTTCCCACCTTCCACCGTTATCAATTGCCAACTAATTTTACTCTTCCTATTGTTGTTGAATATAATAGCTCTTTTGTTTAGCCCCCCCCCCCCCTATAAATTCCCTTTGATCTTCAATGCCTATGACATCATGGGATTTCCCACCTTCCACCGTTATCAATAGTATGTGTTGCTATGGTTATGGATGACGTCATTGGCTCCTCAGAGGAGCCTTGAGGAGCCTATAGTAAAACATCTGGCGTAGAACTCTGGTTTTTACACTACTCATAAATTGTATTTTGAAATTAGAGCAATATACATATACTTTGAACAGCCAACTTTTTTGCAGTGGGATGTAAGGATACGATACCAAACTGCGACGAATATGAGGACGGTTTTTGCACGAATCACGACTACGCCAACTTCGTCTTTCTAGCCTGTAAACGGTACTGCAACAGGTGCTCCTCTGAATAAAACCGGAAGTGACGCAGGCTTCGCTGTAATGTTTGCCTCCCTAGTTAACTTTCCTGCAGGAAATTGTTTTCACGGCGTTGTGTTTTTGTTTTATTTTTTTTTACCGTTTGAAAATACATGTACATGTGGAACTGACGATACACTATATTCAAATATAAAATAGTCTGTTGTGTTTCATTAGTGAAGGCTTCCATACGCATTGATTGTATATACAGTTAATTACGATTATTTTATAGTATCATAATTGTCTAGATATATTTGTTATTTTCATTAACATGCATAAATAAGTAAGGAATATGAGAGAGGGAGAGAGAGAGAGAGAGAGAGAGAGAGAGAGAGAGAGAGAGAGAGAGAGAGAGAGAGAGAGAGAGAGAGAAGAGAGAGAGAGAGAGGGAGAGAGAGAGAGAGAGAGAGAGAGAGAGAGCGATATGAAACATCAATAAACAGATTTGAACAAATGGGGGTATTTGTTTGATTAATCTAGTTAAAATAAGAAATCAAATCAAGTGCAAAATCATTAGAGACGTTAATTGAATTAATTCGTATGATTTTTTAATGGTGCAACAACCAAAACGAGCGGTTTTGTTTTTGTAAACTTAAAAGTATTACTAGTACATATTCAAGTGATGATTTTTGTCAACTATTTAAAGACATTTGGTAGAGTGAATTAATACATGTACTTTAACTAAGTTAAACGATATGAAAGCCCTTTAGGAAGTCATGAATTTTGACAGTTTAGACGCAAACGAGAAATTATCACGATTTTTCGAAACATGAATTTTTCTACGGAACTTCCGCATTGGCCATAATTAAGCCATTAAAGTTTATACTATAATAATTATAGCTCTGCATACAATGTTTTAAACAGGTTTTAATGCATCTATCTTTAAGAATTCGAAATCGAAGAAAAATAACTCAGAACAATGTTTAGAACAATGTTGAGAAATATTAAGCGTTGAAAACGCAATAGAAGAGTTTTGGTTGCATGGCTTAACTTGATGTTATTTGATAAGCGTACTAGTGTTAAACGCAACACCGAAAATGTATGTTTTACTTCAAATGAAACAGGTTTAGGTCTGAAATTTAGCATACACTGCGCTATTGTTAGAATATCAACATGCTTTTTTAGTGAAAAAAAAATTCGGGATCAAGTTTTAACATTCTTTTTTCCATACAAAAGTAATAAATTAAATTAAACATTTACAAAAATTACATAAACATGTATTTACAAATGGTTTATCCATTCAAAGCTTTCAGGTTTCAAAGTTTAGTCAGCAACAACCGTTCCCGGTTTAAACCTAACTTAAAACGCTCTTCTGAAGCAGTTTAAGTCTGTTTAGTTTGCTGTCACTGTTGCTATACACACTTCCCTCCGTTAGAGTTCTTTTCACTTTCGTACCCTCTTTGCCTTTATTGATGCTTGGAAACCCAATATGTTTCTCGGATGCGCTCCGTTTGACTACCCGGTCCATTGGTTTGTCAAGCGAACAGAGATCAACAATAGCGTCATCACTAAAATCTGAGTCTGACGAATAATCATCGTCGTTCCCATAAGGACTATTTCCGCCGGATGCCACTAAACCTCCAGGGGAATCCCGAAGATCCGGAAGTGAAATAGAGTTCCGCCTTTCCCTTTGTTTTGAGTCTACGCTCAGTTTGTCTTTATGGTCCCTTGGCGTTCCTATTTGCGCACACTTTTTACTTGTAGGTTTTATCGCTGGAAGAAGCGAAGTCTCTACACTTAAACTATCAATCGACCTTCTATGCTTCTTTCTACTCAATTTTGATGACGTCAGATACAGATTGGGTGTTTCGTCATCAATATATGTGGACCGCGGTGTTAATTTGTCCACATCGCTCATGGAAGTATTTTTATTGGCAGCCATTCTTAAAGCAGTCTCGTTTTGAGGCGAGAAGGCAGGCGGAAGTACGAATTTCTTCCTTGGGGATTCTCCTCGCTTGGTTTGGTTTTGATATGATGCCAACAAATTAAAAATATCTTTGCTTTCGAGTTTTTCTGCTATCTCAATAGGCCTTTGTCCTACAAATCAAGATGAAGATAAAAGTATGCTAGTAAATATACATGAGTCACTGCTTTTTTTTAATGAAAAATATAATTAGTTTCAATCATTTAACTAAAATCGAAATCATACAGGGTCTTTCTTTATTATCAAACAAGAATGAATAATTTGAAAAATTTACTTATGAAATGGAATAAATTATAAGAATGTGGTTGAGAATGCGTTAATTCTAAGTGCTATGTTCTTATGTGACGAAATTATGAAAACATAATTGATCTGTCAATAGAAATATACAGAAATACTAGTAAATGTTTGTTGAATTCACGCACTGATGATAGACTAAGGTTATAGGTAGGTATGGTTTTTATTTCATATATTTTTTTCTGCATGTGGGCACAAATACAAATATAAAATCCTAAGAATATGTCATATTTAAAAAAATGTTTTTTAATGGAAATAATAAGAAAATCACAATCGGATAAAAACAAACATCTAATGGTAGGATCGGGGCATTTATGTAGTTTAGTTAGGTCGGGTTACCCTAAACACACAATTTTTTTTTAAGCCTGAAGTGTTTAAATGCTACATTCTAACCATTTGTTAAACTTCATCCATTAACATGAATAATAAAAGAAAATGATATGGTTTTTATTTTTAAAAATCAAATTGTATCCTTCTGACTTCCTAAAAATCAAACGTATATTATCTTTATTTTAGACCATTGGCTCAAATTTAACTTAATTTTTGTTCTACAGATTTGCATGTACGTATTTCCTAAAGAGAATATGACCGATTTTAAAATCCTTTTGGACTTTAATAGGAGAGTATTGACTAACTTAGTGTATAGGGGAGAACATCATTAATTTTATGATTATCTTTTTATTAATACATGTAATAAAAGTCATTTTACAGACATTATTGTTTACGCTATATGTGCTGTATATTTTGAGATTTTTATTTTTCTGCTAAAACTTCCAAATTGTGATAATTTTATTCGTGTAACTAAAATTCTTATTTTCAATAAGAAAAATAACCCAAATCGTTATTTTGTATGCTATAAAATTTTTCTGTACAATGAAACATATAGCAAACCTATTTTTTTTTTTTTACAGAAGGACAGTAATATAAATATACACAAACCGAAGCCTGTTAAGAACCAATTAGATGACTAAAAAAAATTGTAAACCACAATTTATTGGTCATTTAAGATGTTAATTACAATTCTATGACTATAATGACAATTTCCGACATGAAAAATTGCAGTTCATAACAGTGAAAATCACTAATAGCATACGGTTTAAAACTCATCAGACATGCGATTGCTTTTTAAAATTGGAAACTGTACAACATATGAGTGCAGAGAAGCCAAGCTGGCATTTGCATAATTAACCGACAAGGCGATCTATAGACCTGTTAATTTCTGACGGCACGAACTACACAAACTCTGTATAAGTACTTTATTGCTACATATTTTTCCTCAAAGCGTGAAAAACAGTATTCAGTGCATCATTTTGCTTCTTTTTTGCAATACTACAAATCTAAACATAATGCCCGATATTTATCACAAGTTGTATTTTATGAAACCCTTTGACCTTTTTCGCTGTGTAGAAAACAGCATGCACATAGCGAAATTCTATCCAACGCCTTTAATGATTGGTCACCTTTATGTAAGTCATGTGCGCGTGAACTTAGTGCTAAATTATATCGATTATAATGGCTTGTCAGATACATGTATAGTCAAATGTTTTCACACCCCCCCCCCCCCCCCTCTGAACAAACGTTTGTGGTAAGTGGGCGTACTTATAAAAAAATCAAAACCTACATAAAGTCATAGACTTTTTGTAGCAGGTGTCCGTAAAAATGGATCTGTTTTTAAAACCTACTTAACTGTAGCAGGTGTCCGTTAAAATGAACTGTCTGTTTCGGGTGTCCGTTAAAATGAACTGTCTGTTTCTAAAACCTACTAAACTGTAGCAGGTGTCTGTTATATTGGACATCCCGTTTCTAAAACCTACCAAAACTGTTATAGACTTCCTGTAGCAGGTGCCCGTTAGGATGGTCCAGCAACCTCCTGACGGTTCTGTCGGAACAGCCCCGGACGGCGTGAGACAAGGCCGAGTTACCGTCAAAGTCGAACACCTCTATCCGGGTCGTGGGGTCGCTAATCAACCAATCAGCGAGCTCTTCCTTCCCGCCAATGCACGCGTGCATAAGAGCAGTCCTACCGTGCGAATCTTGTAGATTTAGGTCAGGGTCTTTTTCTAAGATGGCGTCGAGTATTTGAATGACTTGTTTTTCACTTAGATTGACGTAGCATAATTTCATAACGAGGCTCTGTAGATCATGAGTGACATCACGCCAGTTGACGTCAAATGTGTCGTTTTCTACAATACTTTTGATGGCGTCGAAATCGCTGGATTGTAGAGCTAGCTGGAGTGTTGCTTGCAATTTCATCCCTAAATCTTCATCGATGAAGTCAGATTTTTCACTGAAAGTAAGAACTAAATTAATCAGCAAAGTCGTTAATGCTTTCTATCTTACTTCCATAGATTAAGGAAACAACGGTAGCTTACTATGCTTTCATCACATTTCTAGCGCTGAAATGGATAATAGCACTGAGGATAAAATATGTTTTATGCTGGAATTATAAATGCATCATTTGACATCCGTGACGATGTGGAAATTCACATAAATATTTTAAATGAATCAACAGGGGTGAATTGTCGGGATCAATTTTCAAAAGTTATAACTACATCTTATAGTAGAATATCCCCCTAAAAGCTTCATGAAAAAGAACATAACAAATTAAATGACCTACATTTTTAGACCCCAATTTTGATAAAAGGTTATACATGTACATAATATCGAGATAATCCTCCCCATTTACAAGTAAAACCATAAATCAATGGATGATATACCAGACGTGACGTAGAAATAAAAAAAAAATCACTTACCAAATATAGATAAATAATCACATCATAAAACCACATAATGATAATTATACGTAACCGAATTCACTTAAAATCTTTAAAAGAAAAATATATACTTGTATAAACATCTGGCTGTCTTATACTTCGACAATACACAAAATACCCAGGGTACTCCAATTCGTTTATACCTTACTTAAATACACCGATTAAACCCGAATTACAAAGCCCCGAGGCCGACGCTGTTACGTGCATTTACTTCTAAAATTACAGGAGAGAGAGAGACTGATTAAGGGATTATCCCACTGTGCTAATCCCTAACTAGGTGTGTGTATTCGATATCCGTTTAATAAATAGTTACCCTTAAAGACGTTTTGATATATATTCATTTCAGTGTATATTGTTTAAATTGCCGGTGTATACATGTAACTGCCTTAAGCACGTCTCCATTAAAATTGCAACTGCGAAGTAGTTGTTTTAATTTAAGATTGCTTGAAGGATCATTTGTAAATAATTGATCTATGTATTTCGTCATTTCTAGACTAACTCAAATTGCCTAACTAATTACCTAACTAATTACAAAGTTTAACATATTGTCCACTTATTGCCTTTCCAACGTACAAAGTTAAAACTCACCAACATCTCCTGTGTGTGGAGGTAGATTTATACTATCAAATGCCCACGACCATACAGTCTCATTAATAAAACCTCGGAGAATCGCTTACAATGATCAAACCATCCATGTTTAAACGGAAACCGACTCACTAAAAGTAACCAACTCTGTTTGCAGATCTCTCTTCAAATTACTTTGGCGCATCGTTGAAAAATATTAATTCCCTATCTGCCTACTCAAATTTTAACAACTCGTCAGTACAGGGCCAACAAACAATTAATATCCTTTTGCAGGAGGCGCCTACAACGGCACGCGGATATCATTGTATTTGAAAGTGGGAGGGGGGGGGGGGCAAACATGTGAAATCTTTTTAAAAAAACCCACCTAGTATATTCCAATAAATACAATCTTCAAAATCCTTTTCCTGGTAGGGGTGTAGTGCCTAGTACCTAATTATATTACACGTCTATTTTAATAATTTTGTAAAGTCCCAAATAATTCTTACTTACTCTTAAAATTTGGGGGAGAGGCTCCTTAAAATTAAATTTTCTATTTATAAAATTTTCCTGCAATGCTACGTGCATGTTACGTTTTTTTTCACGGTGATTTTGTGTGTTTTTTAAAGCATATTTTTTATAATTCTTATAAAAAAAAACTTGAATCAGAATTTGAACACAATTATATAACATCATGTCTAAATTTAAAAGGAGAGGGCGCGTATATAGATGAAAAAATACTCATAAATCATAACTATATCTCGAGCTGCGTCAGGGAAGAGGTGCATATTAAAACCAATTTATATTAATTATGAATATTCAATCATAAAAGATAGACAAATATTTGTGAACTTGGATGTATATAGGATTCAATCAAGTTAATTGTTAGAAGTATTCTAATGAAAAGGTTTCGAAAATGATGTACATGTACAAATAAATGAACCTTGCTAAAGAAAATGATTAAAATACAAGATTGACCGAACCCACAATATTTTTTTCATCAGAGTGAAAAGATTCATATTTTTTTCTTGGGCCAACAGTTATGAGATAGTTTTCTAGTTTCTCTTTTTGATTTCGACTCATTCTAGCCTCATAATTCTGCTTTTGAACTTTGTTTCGCTATTTTTTTGGAAGGTATACCTGGAAACAGTTAATTTTTCAAGGTAATGTGATCCAAAATGTGGCCACCACTTAATGTCTTGCCAGCAAAAAATGGCAGAGATTCAACGTATTAATTTAACATTTTTATCGACCATGACGGTTAAAAGAAATAACGTTTCACGAATCGACACCCGTTAATTATGAATTAAACGTACTTATATTATACACCCACCCAGAAAGTGTCACGTATTAATTCTCTTTAAAGAGGCTGGGTGGTCAAAAGGTTACCTTTCATATATACCTTAAATTTGTATATGATTTTTTAAGCTATAAACTATATAAGAAAAAAACAAAGCAAAAAATTAATAAGATTTTGCGTTTATATTTAAGTTTTTCCTATTTCTTTATTCTGAGTTCTTCTTCAAAGTTAAAAGATGGCTATCGGTTTTCTATAACTGTAGCATCATCCATCCCTTTCAGTCGATCCATTGGGATTTTGGATTTGGAATTCAATTCAAAAACCACAGTTATTAAAACTCAGCATGAGAGAGAGAGAGAGAGAGAGAGAGAGAGAGAGAGAGAGAGAGAGAGTCCAGGCTAGTCGATAGCTAGAGATTAATTTGAGTTCCGGAATGGGATAAATAATACCATACATATTTAATGAAAATCTTTTCTATAGCGAAATTAATGTAGCGAGTCGGCGAGCTCTCTTTGAATTCAGTGCGACAATTAATAATTTACAGAAATGTCGTTACACTTGATCAGTGTATAGAAGGTTGAGGTCTCCTGCATAGAAATCAACTCAAAGTAATAGCATCAGCGGAAAATTAAATTTCGTTTTGGATAGAACACTTACACTTTTTATGCCTATAAATCGTGAATTTTTTTTTAAATGTCATTCCTAGTTGATTAAATAATTTTAAACTAGTTTTTTTTACACAGTGAATGTGATAACTGTATTAGATTGAATGCAAATCATGCTAGATGACACAAAAGATCGCATAATTATTTGATTTTTAAAGTTAATTTCTTATAAGAAAAGCGAAAAAACTAACGATTTGTCTTCAACACATATATATAGCAAATATGAGATGCGAGTTCGCTCTGAGAGAGAGAGAGAGAGAGAGAGAGAGAGAGAGAGAGAGAGAGAGAGATCTCACAGTCAATAGACCAACACTCAAAATCGATTAGATGGTGTTTTGATTAAACATGTAAACAATCCCATTACAGGACATATTTCTTACTTGTCTTCCATGGATTGGCACGAGATGCTGTCTTTTCCCGCGGATGAAGCAGACGACATCTTTTCAAAAAGTCGCCGATGGCCACCAGTTTAAAAGTTATGATACATCCGGGTAGTTCATTAGGCCAAGTACATAGCTCCAGACGCTGAAGTAAAGCAATCTTTTGAGTTGGTATTCAGAAAGTCCGGGATTGCAGGACGTACCGGTGATGAACTCTTTCCATGAATAACAATCGATTAGGGGCGATGGAGCAAGGAATCAGGTCGTGGAGATTAGCGAGGCGTGGAAAAAGACGATCTTTGTATTGTATCGTTAATTAATAAAGAAGGGAGATGGATGGAGAGAGAGAAAGGGAGAGAGGAATATGGAAAGGTAGAACAGTAAAACAATGAAAGACTGAAAGATATATGGAATGAGAGATGGAAAATTGATATTGCAATCTTTCAAATATTGTTTGAACCATTAACCTTCCTTTATTAACACTAGATTGCCTCGGATTGTGGTGAGGATTACTGGTTTAGACATACAAGTCATATATGTCACAGACACACTTCATCGGATAGATATAACATTTCAGGCACGTAGCATCGTTTTTTAAAGTGGAGGGCCAGACTTATCCAAAAAATCTTGACAAGCAAAAAAATTTCATCTGTTGGCCGTAAGTTAATTAATATAACATAATTATAATACTTCCATCGGTTTAGAATTTTAAAATTTTACGATATTTAATAAAAAAAAAACCATAGGCAAATTTTTTTAAGTTCAAATTTTTTAAAAACGTACCCCAGCAAGATTCGAACTCATGACTTACAGATTGGTAAGGAACCCTCTTAACCACTGCGCTACTCTGTTAAGCAACAAGAATGATTTAAAAATATATATTGTATAGTCTGTCCCAAGATATTTTTGCCGCACAATTTCCTTAATTGTTCTATGTTTATAAATACCTCTGGGTTCAAACGATGTTCATTCAATACTATGAAAAAATCCTAAGATTTCCCATTTGAAACGCCCCCTCTAGCTTGTCAGGTTTTAATACACAGCTAAAAATAAAAAGTCTACGGGGATTTTGCATTGCATAAGCCATAAAACAGCCCTGATGATAACGTTGAAAAATTGTGCGAGGTATTCCGAGTGACTATCGAACGGAGAATGTTAAGAGGCTGTCCAAGCAAACATCAGGCGAATATATATAAGAAAACGTTGCACATCGATTTTCACGAATTTTTTGTTTTCTCTTATAAAAAGTTTCTTTGTATTCTCTTTTGACCCACAATAATGATGATTTGTTTGAAAAAATAATTTAAGTGGTTTTTCGGACGGGAAGATATATATTTCATTCTCTTATATAAATCATTGAAACCATGTACCAAACTGTGAGCTTTAAAATCCAATACATTGTTATTGGTGAGGGTTTGTGTTTTTTATAAATGAGAAAAATATTTTGACTCTATATTGATAAAATAAAATGAGTGGGAAAAGCTTGCGTTAAAAAATTGTAGACAGGTATATTTTGTCAATCATCGATAATTTCAGTAACCTCCCTTGCCAAATGAATATTTGGAGGCTTAAAAACCTAAGAAAAAAAATAAAAGCAATACATTTTCAACTATAAATAATTCACATAAATTCAGTTGAACTGTTTATGATAGACATAATATTTTTTTAACGCTGAAATATATTTTAAAAAAATATTCAGTGCGGGTATATTTCGAAACCAGTGTAAACAAAGATGGCCGCCGCTAACGTCTGTGCACAGCATGCTGTCAGAGATTGTTTTTCGGTGATTTGGTGAAGTTGTCTCTAAAATACCATTGGAAGTTAAATCAGGTCGCCAATAATAGTAAGCACCCCGAACCTTTTATTGAAACTGAGATGAATTACTGTTACCAGACGAATTTCAACATGTTCAACAAGTCGGCCGACAAACTATGCAGCTATGGGTACATTGATGTACACATCCACACCTCAAAGAAAAAAAGCAAGAGGTGTTCACCTGATGACGACAGAGGAAGTTATTTCTTGACAAACGGGTAGTTACAGAGGGGTCAGGTAAATAATATGCATAGTGGAGATAGAGAGAGAGAGAGAGATAGAGAGAGAGAGAGAGAGAGAGAACATTCTTACTTATATTATTTAATATCAGATGTTTACTTGCGCATTTGATTTGCATGCCATGAATAAATCTTTGTAAAAAGAAAGTACAACAATAATCATAGAGTTTTTCATGTGGTTAACATTGGGAAAATATCCTATAAAATTTTTAGATAGGATTGTTTTGAGAAGTGGAGTACTTTTTTTTTCCTTTGATAGGTCAATTAAGTCTTAAATCTTCATCTCTTCAATTTTCGTAATTGAAAAACACTGCTTTGTTAAAAAGTGAAAAAAATGTAATGAAATGACAAGTTTATTATATTACATACACTGCAGAAAATATGGGTTTTTTTTTTAGCACACCAATATTATTTAACACAGCAGCTATTGACTTGGCAATCGGTCAGAGTACATATCTGACATGTGACAAGAAATGTAAATAAACAATTTCACACAACAGTATGATATTAGTTTTGCTAATGCTAATCTGAACATGACATGGAATCTCTGTATGTGTTCCACAATATTTATTATCAATTTTAAGATCTTAACACTTGAGGGTACATGGATTTGTTTTATCATGTGTTTCTCTATTTTTATTTTTTTAGAGATGTGCAAAATGGAATATTCTTCAGGAAAATACTGTCCTTCTATATTTAAACTTGGATAAAACATAGATAAAAAACAACCTAAAGATTGCTGAAAGAAAAAAAAAACCTATCAAGTTGCTTAGCATGATGGATCTGGATGACTTTTCCATCATCTGATATCATGGGTAAACATGATATTCCTGGAACTGTGAAAGTGTGCCAGATAAGAAAGAAGATCAAGAAGAGAGTTCAGGGATTTATGTGAAGCAGTAATTTGAAAGGATATATTTTGATGGCAGATAAACAAACTAGATTTGCATGTTATTATATTAATGGCAACATTCATTTAAATAACTAATATTTTCCTAAGGAGTCGTTGAATTTCCAGAAGATATCACTTGGAATTTCTGTTTCACTATTTAATCATCTGCATATTTATCTTCAATGAATAAAGGATGCAAACAAGACTAAAATAAGATGCTTTGAAGTTTGCCGGATTGACCACATGAGAGAGAGAGAGAGAGAGGGAGAGAGAGAGAAGTTGAATGAACTGTCTTCATACATGTACATCATGCACTGTATGTACATGTTATCGATTAGCATTTTTTTTAAATGCTCAATAAATTTTTATCTTGCATGAGTTTATTCTCTGTTTATTTATTCCAAATTGCTACCGCACACTTTCTAAAGATAACTAATTTAATTTTAATGTTATTATTAGTTTGATATCTTCATCTATTATGGTTGTTTGCTATCAAGTTCAAGTTCAGTTTATTCACTCAGACCAAATAATTTGGTATAAGAGGAACATATATATAATACATACAAATACAAATCGTCAGAGGTGCAGACAAACAGGTACATTTTCATACAGGGAAAAAATATAAATAAAAAAGAACAGACTAGAATCACTACTCATATTAGATTTTAGTATAAAGGATCATAATAGGAAAACAACTAAGAGGAGCAGACAGCATCAAAAATTTTTGAAATAAATACACATAATTCTCTTAGCGATTTACAATTGCAATTAGTCATGAGTTCAGAAAACTTAAAAAAATTTGGTCTTTTCCAATATTTTGTGTTTATGTATTTTTTCCTTATTTCTTCTAGTGCCGAACATTCTAAAATATAATGAAATTCATCTCCAATAAGACCTTTATTACACAAAAGACATAACCTCTCATTCAAAGGAATGTTATACCATCTGCCTGTCTCTACAGGAAAACGATGGTTTGATGTACGAAATTTAATGAATTTTTTTCTTAGTTTTACAGGTAAAATATCAAGATACTTCTCAAGGCCAAAATATGGTTTTAAAATTTTATACACTTGGCCTCTGGAAGAACAATTTATATCATTTG
The DNA here is from genome assembly GCF_963853765.1 of Magallana gigas. Taxonomy (NCBI): domain Eukaryota; kingdom Metazoa; phylum Mollusca; class Bivalvia; order Ostreida; family Ostreidae; genus Magallana; species Magallana gigas. The sequence goes on along the minus strand of NC_088853.1, from coordinate 16,669,505 downwards.
ACCATATTTGCATAAATTGGTCTTTTAATCTTTGGTTTACAGTAGCAGATAACCATTCTATATTGACAAAATTATGGTTCTGCCAGACATATTGTAGCCCGCACATGTTCAAAATTCTTTGAATACAATCAATCCATCGGCTTTTACAATCGCTATTAAAATGTTGTGAAAATAAGTATCTGTACACTGTATATACAATTTTGTTCTCGGGGCTTATTAGCATTTTCCCCCAATATGTAATTATTCTTGTATAAACATTAATATACAACGGGTAGCGCCCTGTTTCTCCATATATCATAAAATTCGGTGTTGTGCTTCTTAAATTAAGTACTGTTTTCAAAAATTTCAGATGTACACGTTCAATAATATCTAGATTTTCAAAGCCCCAAATTTCGCAGCCGTACAATAATACCATACTATGAAAGTAATTTATACTAGCCTAGTTAATTTGTATGTAAAGAGATCTCAATATCTTGAGTAAATACAATTAAATATATTAATCAGTACAACAGTATCCACTGTTAACATGCAAAAACTGACATCACTTAGCAATATTATAATATAAAATAAAACCGTCCAAGTAAATTGTCAAAACATAGCATTGATATATGTAAATGAAATGTATTCTTTCACTCTTGTGCACTGCTTATTTATTTAGATATGTACAACATGCTTCAAAGTTAGTCAGCTGAGTAATTTAGAAATACATTTTAAAAAAGAGAAAAAATACAGTTTAAAAACGGTACACTGATTCTCATGTGACCATGGATTTGATTTGGAAATAGGGTTTAAAAGGAGAGGGGTGTCACAAAACATACTGTCCCATGTATATTTTAGCTGCTCATCATACATAGATTGAAAAATGGATTAGTATGGGGGATCCAAAAATGGGGGTAGGGGTGGGTTGTGATGTCTGACTTTTCTGCTAGATTCATTGTGGACTTAGTCTGACTAAATAATTGTTGTATACCAGTCTGTTTATGTTAATTTTTACTCAAATTCAGTAGTATACCAATGATAAATTGGATTTGACCTTTTCGCACAATTTAATAAAAAAAAATCTTCTTTATTTAAGCTAATACGGCTTCAATATTATTATCCCACCAAGTTTATTACCATTTCAAGAAAAATCTTTTAGTTAATACTTATTGAAAACACACAAATACATTGAATTTGAAAAATACATTCAGTTTTACACTACATTAATTAATATTCCTTAATCAGTGATTAACACATTATGAATCCTTATTCTCAAATTTATGTACTTCATTAAATAGTGAAAACCCTTAAAATAATTTGAATGTATATTAGACCATCCAAATAGTGAAACGTTCAGCTCATTTTTTTTCAGTTGTGAATAGTTTTAGCAGACTTAAACTCGGTTTTCAACATTTTTGTCAAAATGACCTTTTTGCACTTAAAAATATGAAAAATGTTGGTTTTTGATGAGTGATCAATATTTCTTTCATCATAAAGCATTTCTATTATAAAGATATAAGCATGTATTAAAATATAGTCAATATTTGTGACATGAACTTTGTCACTCACTGTCTTTTTACAATAATAATAACATGTTATGCATGGAAAAACTTGATTTTCAATGTTAAAAATGGGTAATTTTGTGCAACTGCTTCTATGAGACTAATGCTGTTCCCACTGAATTTATTTTTGTTTCTCAAAATTTCATTACTCAGGTTTATAAAGATGCCTCATTTTTTCCTTTCATGAAAATGTATTGGATTTTATTGAAATTTCAAATTAACATAAAAATACCAGAATTCTTGTTTACAAAATATGCACCAACTTTGATAAGGAATATATTTTTGTTTGAAATATATTTATACTTAAAAAGCAGTCTAAGTTAGAGTGTTAAGTGTGTTTAAACTATATAATATGATTTTTAAAAAGTTTTTATTGAATTAAGTAGTTTTACAACTTATCAAACTTCACAATATTTTTACAACTTCTGTGACCTTTTTGCACTAAACATGTTCCAAATTCAAAAATAGACATTTTTCTGCCTAGTTAGGGATACAATGAATTTTTTTTTTCTCACGTATTACAATCATGTTAAAATGAAGTGATACACAATTTTTTTCTGAAATCCAAGACGTAGCATGTGCAAAGCCCTGCCTGAATTTTGCTTGGACAGCCTCTTAACATGTTAACATTCCCAATTATAAATCTCCGTAAGAAATCGGTTTTCGTTTCTGTGAGTTTTTATGAGTGAAAAACGATAATGTGTCAATGAAGATATCTTGGAAATTTTCTATTTCGTCGATTTCAATTGCACTTCTCTCACAGGTATGTATATATATATATATATTTTTTTTTTTATAAAAAAATCGTCAAAATGTGCAGCATGAATATCTTGGGACAGACTATATTACGTCACAACATGGGAGTTTATCGCATACCACCCAAGTGGTGGTCGCGAAATAAATAAGTGTCAACAGCCTACTAGTATATAGTATACATGTACATGTCTCTATATAGTATATATGTACATGTCTATATTTTGTCTTTCTTCGGCTTGCACTGGCATATAATGTGAGCAATGAGGACTGACGCACTGTACCACACTTGGTGCATTCCAAAGAAAACTTTTTACAAAAAGTAAGGCATGCAAACTACCCCTTCACTGTTTTTCATTTTTCTTCATAATATTTCAACATTCAGATTACTTTCCAGATCTGCCATCATAAACATAATATACATCACCCAAAGAAGAAGAAAAACCGGATAGAACCCTCGTTGATCCTTCAATTGTACAGAATCAAAAATATTGAAAACTTCCCAGATTTCTCTAACAACTTCTTGATTATAGTCATCTTGCTGAACATTTTTTGTTTTGAGCAATGAATATTTTCAGTATCAAATTTGTTTAATATAATATTTAATAGGTAAACATTTACATTGAATCGCAATTTTATTTGTTGGATGAATTACGTGTACCTTCGGTTTCGATATTACTCAAGGGCTTTTCAACTCACTGGCCCTAATTCCTTTTTAAACCATAAAATTGTTTTGCCAACGCGGTTGACAATGGTTTTCTCGTGGATATCAATTTCATCTCTAGCCCTCTCAAACAAGCATTATTTATTTATTTTATATTTTTATACTTTCATGTTAAATAATGAAATCTGATTGGTACATGTATATGCGCAGTTGATAATCCGTAATATATTACTGTAAATTCCTAAATAAACGCGAGGAATTTCTATTAGCGTAAAATCGCGAGAAGCGATTCTAAAATCTCGCACTTACTTTCTGAGAGTTGGAAACTACGTGTATAAGAAATTATATAGATATATGTTCCGCGTTCGCAATTTTCTATTCTCGCGATTTGATACAAAACAGTGGGGTCGCGGAATTATGTCCTCGCGTAATATAAGGAATTTACAGTACCCTCGGCGTTAGCAACACACTTCGCAACGGGTAACACAACGAACTGTTATATACGCATAAATTATGCGCGTACAGTTCGCGATCGCCGTAGAATTCACGTAAGCAGATTGTTTTTTAAAAAAAATTAAGACATTCAATATAATAGAATTAACAAACGTTCAAGCTACCAGGCGACATTCAAGCTACCAAGTGACCGCCAGATAATTATAACGCGGCCGCAATGCAGATATACATGTATGTTGTGGATGCCATATACAATATTTCTCTTACGTAGCACGAACGCGCTTCCGTATGTGTTTGTTCTTTTCTTGTTCTGCAATTCCGTTTAATGTCCCAAAAAGTCCGTAAAATCTGTCACAAAAAATTTGGGTACGTACAGAACTGGGAATTGACATCATTTCTGTAAGTTATTGTAGGGACGGTAACTGACGCCATTATGGAGTTATAAACGCAATCTCATGGTGGTTTTGAGACGTGAAACGCAAAATGTGCATTATGTTTAAAACTAATAAAATCCGAATAATAACTCTGGTTGCTTATACCAGATTCGTGTTTAATAGAGGAATAAACGCTAATAAATTTAAAAAGATAACAGGCTGCACTTTGAAGAGGGGGTACAACATCAGAACAGCTTCGTGAGTTTATTAGTTTTTATTGCACTTCAAGGATACATTAGAAGAGGAAGCACTACTACACACAAATAAGTCACGCGTGATTCTCACGCAAATATACCATACAATCATGTACTATATAGGTATATTATCATGCATAATTATATCAAATCGTGTGCAACTTCCACGGGGAACGGTTTAAAAAAAAACAAATATCGCATTGTTATCACTCGTTTTAACATGTAATTGATGATAAATAAACTCATAAATTATTTTCGTGTGTGGTTTCACCGTGTTTTTTGCACGTGAAATCACGCGCGACTTTTTGAATTATTTGCGTGGGTGTCTTATTATGGCTACAAAATAAACAACGGAATTCTAACAACAAAACCATCACATCCAATGCATGATGATCAAACTCTACAAGAACATTTCAACCCATCAATTCTTAAAGAAATAAACAACAAATCTAGTCAAGAGGCTGAATGGCTAGGTTGTAATAATTTGTGTTTAGGGGTTGAGATGGGTTGTCAGACAAATGTTTGAACCATACCCCTTCCCTTTTGTTTCCAACGCAGGCAGTTCAAAATTCAAATTGTCCTTTTTTGCCAAAGCATAGCTTTTTAATCAAAGGCGATTCTAGGCTTGATTTATCAAAATGGATTGTGAATTTTGTTAATTATATTAAACTCTAAATATTAAATACAAAAGTAACAATGAAGTTAAAACTAAAAAAAAGTGTTTTCTTAAAGAAAAATGCAAATACAAAACAAATTGAAACATACATTTTTAAGCAACAAACACTAAAAATAAACGCATGAATGTTTCGGCAAGAGTATAAAATGGAGAACAGATAACAATTAATTTCATAAACAACAAACACATATATAAACATATCGCTAATATACTAGTATCCAAATGCAAATCTAACAGTAACCCAAACTGCGTTAATCTTTACAACTTAGCCCACACTACGTGTCTAAATGCACAGTCACGTTTATTTACTAAAAAGACAAATATTTTTTTTTCAAAGTCACAATCGGTTTGGGGTGAAATAATGTCTTATACGTCTCTAAGCTGGACACTACATACCTAAATGCATATAACCAGTAAATAGTTAATGATTAAATTTAAGAAGTTATAAACGTTCTTGTGAAAAATTAGTGCATATTACTTTATGATGATATAATGATCAAACTCCATGCTAGAGTAACCGTTCTTGATCTACAAAGCATCTCCTTAACCCTGTAAATATATTGCTATATCACTTGCCTGTAAATATCACACAAAAATAACTGTTGTAAAATCATACAACATATGGACATGAACATGTTAAATAAAATGCTTACTATCAGTGTTTATCTTAACTCATTCAAATGCAAAATAAAACTGAAACGGGGAATGTTAGTTCATGGAAAAAAGCCAAGGGAAACTGTCATAAAGACATATTAAGCTCATAAATCAATTCCTAGTATTTGTTTTTTGAAATAAAGTAAAAATTGGCATTTAATGAACAACTAAGGTATATCTATAAATAAGTGATAATTTAACATTCCTACAATATAACGCAATACATACAATATATATATTAAATAGAATTATATCTTAAACTCCTTTTTTTTTAAACATACACATCAATCAATATCTATAGTTGTGTAGGATAAAATAGAAACAAAAGATAAACATTGTCTAAAATAAACTTCAGTACACGTACTTTCTTAGACATTTTTTAAGCTGCGTGCATATAGTATAAATCTATTACTGATGTACTGAATGATGTACTGTTTACATTTGAAAACAACATAGCAAGATAATATTGAATGAATGTATATTAACATATAAACAAGATAATATTGACATGAATGAGCTTAGTTAGATAAAATACGTCAATTGAATTGAAATAGTTTAAATATTATAATATTTTCATGATATTGCTTTCCTATTGACAAATATAACTCTGATATATCACTTCCATATTGTCTACATACCGGTAGTACCACCTAATCTAAATATTGTATTGATATCTCTAATTAAGTTATAATTTAAACAGTTTTGAGACATCTGAATAAGTTAGGTCCTGACATAGCATTGTCATAATATTGACCAGATGGCACTTGTGTCATATGTAACAGAGTATAGGTGAATTGTCATTGAATAGCACTAAAACTTACTGACAAATGAATATTTTCTTACAGTATTCATATGTTAGAACTGATATCTAACTTATATAGCATTACTACAACCAAACTACTGTAATATTAATTTAGTATTGTATTATCAATAGTCTAGAGCAACACAATATTAATGACAAACATTTGTCATAATGTTTGAACATCCTACAATTAACCTTACCGATTTGAATTAAAAGAAAATGATAATGATGAATTCCATATACATCATTCATATTTTCAATTTAAAGCTGTTTTTAAAACTGAAAATGGCTTAATGGTATGCAAAAAACAGGGAAATAAAGTATATTTCATAACAAATCACATTACATCTTGACATCATTTCTACAGTGCTAAAACACAAAGATTGCACTCAGTATATATAATATTTTACAATTATATTACATGTAAATGCATATGTGGTTTTACTTCTCAATAGTCAATGAAAGCGCAACAACACAATGTAGAAATTTTTATCCTATTATGATTCAACAACTCCTTGTAACACACGAAGATGAATGGAGTTTCTGTAACAATTTTCAGTGTCTTATTTCCATTGCTTCTGATATTTTCCCAACCAGCCACTGTAATCAGAAAGTAAACAAATACAGTACACTGGGTTAATTTTGCCTCATGTTTTTTCTTCCCCCTTCTACAATTGCAAATGACTTTGCCCTTCTTAAATTTACCTATACACAGAATATGATAGATTTACCCTTCCTAATTAAGACGGTAATTAAGAAATTTAACTGTTTTAAATTCGCCCAGTCTTAAATTTTTTTCTTAAACGAGGGCAAAATGGGTGAAAATAAAACAGGGGGTAGTATAACTATAACATTTATCAGAACAAAGGATTTTCACTTAGACTTACACTAACTATGATTTCATACGTTTGTTGACATGAATTTTGGTTAATTTAGTTGAGTTGAAAGTTTCAATGATAACTTCAAGTTAATTGATGGACAATTCTTACTGTCTATAATTTTTAAAATGTTTGACATAATGATTGATTTTTGTGAATCAACACAGAAATCCACTAATTGATGACATGAATCAACTCAACAATGAAATCAATGAGTTTATGAGTTCAACAATTATTGACAAAACCATTGTGACAGTGATCAATTAATATTCAATAAAGACCCATTTTTACCTCTGCTCTCTTGGGATCAGGGATATGAACTTCGATCTTTTTGGCAGATCCTCCCAGGGAGAAAGGGAACTTTTTCTTTTTGTCATCCTTGAAATACAAAATATTCAATATAAATTTGGGGATGAAAAAAGTATTAAATGTTTAGCCATATATTTTTTTTTTTTTGGCTGTGAAGAAAAAAGTTTTGGATTTCACATGTATATGTATACAAAGCTCTCCTATTCAGGAGGTTCAAATAGTTTAAATAATGGCAATGACCATCCAGCTTTCCTAATGTTCTGTGTGACAGTACTTAGCCCTCACCTTTAACAGGAACTCCACTCCTTTGGCAGATCTCTTTGGTTTTTCTTTTAGATCACTCCATGTGTGTGACCACTCTGCATCCCAGTGTCCAAAGATGTCACCTTTGTTGGCGTAGATAACTCGTCTGAAAATGGAATACAAAGTCTTTTAAACAAGAGACATGAGCTCACTTGATTCAGCATCTTGTTGTCTACAAGTGTCAAATACTTGCACAATGATGTAATTTTTAAAAGATTGAATCAATGACACACTATACTTAAATGAAATGAGATCACCAATGGACTATGAATGCAAAATTAATTAATACATTCATTTGGCAATTTCCTCCCATATGATGCTGATATGAAATACTTATCATATCAGAATGATATTGAAATCACATAACATAATATTATACCATTAAGACCCTCTCTGTATAATCTTTTCAAAAACATTTGAAATTACTGCCATGAAGTTACATAAAATGTATTACAAACGTTATTCCTAGGTTACATTGCTTTGTATTTCATACCGCTATTGCATATTAAGCAATGGCAAATTTACCTGTCAGTTACTAGTAGGACACTCTTTGTAATATTGCTGTCATGGGATGTAATCATATAATATTGTAATATCATGGTTACCTGTAAGTTACTAGTTGTACACTCCTGGTGGAATTGCTGTCATATAATGTAATTACATCACAGTAAAATCATGGTTACCTGTTTGTTACTAGTAGAACACTTTTAGTGGTCTTGCTGTCATATAAGGTAATTACATTATTTTAATATCAAACTTACCTGCCAGTGTCTATAACTAGTAGAACACTCTTGGTGGACTTGCTGTTATATAATGTAATTACATCATTGTAATACCAAGATTACCTGTCTGTAACTAGTAGAACACTCTTGGTGGACTTGCTGTTATGTAATGTAATTACATCATTGTAATACCAAGGTTACCTGTCAGTTACTAGTAGAACACTCTTGGTGGACTTGCTGTTATGTAATGTAATTACATTATTGTAATACCAAGATTACCTGTCTGTAACTAGTAGAACACTCTTGGTGGACTTGCTGTTATGTAATGTATTTACATCATTGTAATACCAAGGTTACCTGTCAGTTACTAGTAGAACACTCTTGGTGGACTTGCTGTAATGTAATGTAATTACATCATTGTAATACCAAGGTTACCTGTCAGTAACTAGTAGAACACTCTTGGTGGACGTGCTGTTATGTAATGTAATTACATCATTGTAATACCAAGGTTACCTGTTTGTTACTAGTAGAACACTTTTAGTGGTCTTGCTGTCATATAAGGTAATTACATTATTTTAATATCAAACTTACCTGCCAGTGTCTATAACTAGTAGAACACTCTTGGTGGACCTTCTGTTATGTAATGTAATTACATCATTGTAATACCAAGATTACCTGTAACTAGTAGAACACTCTTGGTGGACTTGCTGTTATGTAATGTAATTACATCATTGTAATACCAAGGTTACCTGTCAGTTACTAGTAGAACACTCTTGGTGGACTTGCTGTTATGTAATGTAATTACATTATTGTAATACCAAGATTACCTGTCTGTAACTAGTAGAACACTCTTGGTGGACTTGCTGTTATGTAATGTAATTACATCATTGTAATACCAAGGTTACCTGTCAGTTACTAGTAGAACACTCTTGGTGGACTTGCTGTTATGTAATGTAATTACATCATTGTAATACCAAGGTTACCTGTCAGTAACTAGTAGAACACTCTTGGTGGACTTGCTGTTATGTAATGTAATTACATCATTGTAATACCAAGGTTACCTGTCAGTTACTAGTAGAACACTCTTGGTGGACTTGCTGTTATGTAATGTAATTACATTATTGTAATACCAAGATTACCTGTCTGTAACTAGTAGAACACTCTTGGTGGACTTGCTGTTATGTAATGTAATTACATCATTGTAATACCAAGGTTACCTGTCAGTTACTAGTAGAACACTCTTGGTGGACTTGCTGTTATGTAATGTAATTACATCATTGTAATACCAAGGTTACCTGTCAGTAACTAGTAGAACACTCTTGGTGGACCTTCTGTTATGTAATATAAATACATTATTGTAATACCAAGATTACCTGTCTGTAACTAGTAGAACACTCTTGGTGGACTTGCTGTCTCCAATGATCACAGAATGAGCCATGTATTCATCTGTTCCAGCAAACTTCCCCTTCTCTGTTTCCTACAACAACAAAACTTCTATCAATTTAACTAACCACAACACAAGTTGATCATTGTTATTTTCCACATTTACTGTTAATTCCTTATTTTACTCAAGGACGGAATTCCATGATCATTCTGTCTTTTTACAACAAATCCCATGGAAAAATATATAATATAATAAACTCTAAACGTTTAATTTCATATTGTGTATTCATTATCAGAAAAATAATAGTGAGATTTCAAAATCTGCAAGGGGTGCTTTTCACAACTTTTAGTGAGAACAATGACATTTTTCTCAATCCGCGAAAGTTTTGCAGAAAGTTTTGTACTTTTGGGACAATATTAAATATCTAGTGAGATCTTGATATTCTTAATATACTGTACTGTGACATAAAAGAATAAAACATAGAAGCTCAGAAATATCAATGAGTCCAAAAAATACTTTCACTTTTTTTTTTTTCAAAATGATTGCATGACCATCAGAATCCATACAATCCTATACAGGCAATTCATTGGTCAAGTTTTCTCGGAGAAAGACAAAAATAAGGCAAAATTTCATACCATCATGATGTAGAGAAAGAAGATAGCTGAGAAAACTTTATTCTGAAAAGTTAAGTAAACTTGTGGTGCTCATTTAAATGAAAAAGATATCAGTTTCCAATTATCTGCTTGCAATCAATGCCAATCATGCATGGAAACATAATCAACTTATAATAAGTCAAAACATTACAGTTAAATAAAAGTGTGCACAGAATCAAGGAATAACGGACATACATAAAAGTTATATGGTGAAAAACTGAAACACTTCCTGCAACAATACTAAAAAAGTAAATGTAGAACATAAAGTGAGAGGAAACCACCATGAAAACACTAGCCCAAAGAATTCATAATAAGTAATAAAATCTTTAAAATTTTTGAAAATACTAACAAACTGCGTGGTCTGCAAAGGAGAACAAAAGCGATAACTTAATGATGCACTTTAAAACTCTACTATTTAATTTCTGTGTAATTGTGATAAGGCCACCTTCTAATGAATCCATATTAAAATTGTTTTTTTTATGTGGACTCAATAAAACAAAACTGTGTAGATTATACATGTACAAATTTTCTCAACACTTATATTCAGCATTCTAAAAAACAGAGCTTCACAGCTGGCTGAAATTGTCAACAACAATTAAACAGTTACATGATTTTCATATCTAGACTAAATATTCAAAATGGAAGAGATCAATTTGAAGTTTACCTGTAAAATGGCGTATCCTGAGGCCTCGACGAGACTGTACGGACGAATTATTTTGTCTGAGTGAAATCGTCTAGGGGGACGTAGTCTTCCTACGTCATCTGACAGTTCTGCAATTCTGTAAAATAAAAGAAAGGTTTCAAGTTTTTCATCGGAATTAATACATGGGGTATAATCAATGCATTTGTTTGATAAGAAAATAATATTTTATTTGTTGAAATAAATTACATCAGAAAGGACACATATCCTACGTTGTTTTATCCGATTGGTTTAGACACAGTGGATAATTCATTCCACTACCCTCAGCATTAGCAACACACTTGGCAATGAGGTAACACTATATAAATAGTACCTGTTTGGGAGGGTAACAGTTGAAATTGACAGGGTGGCAATGGTTCTCTCCGGGTGTCAATTTCAACTGTCACCCTCCCAAACAGGTACTATTTATCTTATTATACTGAATGTCTCATTTAGAGAAAATTTTACTCCTTCATATGGAAATTGCGTGAATTCTATGGTGAACCGTACGTGCAAAAATTACGAGCATGTAACAATTCATTTTGTTATACTTTCATGTTAAATACTGAAATCTGATTGGTTAAGACGCAGTTCATAATCCGTTGAATTACCCTCAGCGTTAGCAACGCACTTAGCAACGGTTAACATTATATAAATAGTGCCTGTTTGGGAGGGTAACAGTTGAAATTGACAGCCGGAGAAAACCATTGACAACCGAGGCGAAGCGGAGGTTGACAATGGTTTTCGAGGGGTGTCAATTTCAACTTTTATCCTCCCAAACAGGCACTATTTATTTTGTTATACTGAATGTCTTAATTTTTAAGAAAATTTTACAGCTTTTGTATAGGAATAACGTGAATTCTACAGCGAACCGTACGCGCATAATTTTCGCGCATGTAACAATTTGTAACATTACGAATTTTACATGCGCGAAAATCATGCGCGTACGGTTCGCCTTTTTCCATATGAAGGAGTAAAATTTTCTCTAAATGAGACATTCAGTATAATAAAACAAATAGTACCTGTTTGGGAGGGTGACAGTTGAAATTGAAACCCGGAGAAAACCATTGCCACCCTCCTAAACAGGCACTATTTATATAGTGGCACATATTTTTAGGCTCTATTCTCTGCCTACCTCTTGATTCCTTCGAAGGAGCTGCTGGCAAAATCTATCACCCCACTGGTCGGTCTGGTTACCACGCCAACCAGGCCTTTCCCGATCCCTGAAACAGGTAACTCCAAGATAAAACTAAGATTTGAATGCTGGCAAGAAATATTCACATCAATGAGAATCTGGCAAACATTTCAACAAACATGATTATTAAAGTTGGTTTTCAATGACAGTAATGTTCAGAGTGTTCGTACCTTTGAAGAAACCTTCCACACCTTCCTTCTGAGCGCCCTCTATTGGTTTTCGGACAATTCCTGTAACTCCATCAAAAACTCCCTGCCAAAAAACAATTTTTCTTTCAGACAATGTACAAGTTCATAACAACATAAATCCACAATGGAATTCTTTCAGAAAAATTAAAAATAACCATTTCCTTTTGTCTAAATCATTTTATCATGGTTATTGAATTAATACTAAATATATCAAAATATTGCATGGAACCTGCTCTATTCCCATGTGCTTTCCCTGACTATAATGTAACTTTACTTCTCCCTAAGTTTCCTTAAATTTTTACTGAAAGGGCCTTTCTCATTTTGAGGTGATTCTTCTCCCACATAGAATATCTATTTCTATACTGACCATGACAAGTCCTTTCCCTCCCCTGGCGAACCCCTCTCCGATGTTGGCTGGTTTTTTATTCAGTCCCTCTCTCCTCTTCTTCTGATACTCATCGTCAAATGTCAGCGCTGCTAGTCCCTTGCCGATCGTACCGGTGATTCGTGAAACTGCTCCTGCAGCGCCACCTATGAACAGAAGAACAGGAAAAACATTGTACATTGAAGGAAATTTGTTTGAGCTCAAAAACTGTAAGCAATTGGACAAGTTAAGATCTTTTTCAAGAAAACAAAACTTTATTTCTCAATTATATCTAAATAATGCAAGTTTTGAAAATCTTGCCAATGATAATAATTATGTAATATCTCCTGACATCAATTACACTGTTATAATAATTCCATTTTACTTTTAATAAACTTTAATTGATTCTTGGAGATCATTGGAGATACATGATAAATTTGATATACTTATTATGCATAATTCAAATTCATTTGGCCTATTGACCTCTGACTTATTTGTGTCATATGAATAATTCATACTGACCTACAGCATGACCCAAGAGACTCCTGACCCCAAGGGCCAGACCCTCAGCAAACTCTTCAGGTCCTTGAATAGCTCCCTGCGATAAGAATAGATAGACAAATCAGAATTGTGGGCATTTTTAACACACTGATCATCCTGCTTATTTCATATTGTCTAAAGCATAGGGTATTTAACATCAAATGTGTTCAATGTCAAGAAGAACTACAAAATCTGGTTAGCTCAACATCCATGGAAGATGCACACTTTCAATGCAGTTCCATGCTTAGATGGTCGCTGATGGCTTGAGTCCTGGGAGTTGATGGCAATAAATACTAATGTTTTTGGTGGTCCACAGACCAAGATGTTCTGAACTTTATACCTTTACTTCTGAAAGGCCAATGAGACAAAATAAAACAGGCATAAATTGTACTTAAATTCACAAACTTTTGATTTGGAAGGCTATTGTGACTGAGAATATCAATCACGAGACTAGTTAGTATAATTTTGTAAATGAACAGGTGACAACAATCAAGCATTCAAGTACATGTACATGTACTACATGGTATTGCATCCATGCACCAATTGTTTTCTGCTAGTATCTAACAAAGTTTAAAGTGTCTTCTTTCAGTGCATTGCCTTAAACTGTTTTTTGATAATATTTGGTCAAGCATGTATCTCATAAATACAGATTAATGGTAAATTATTATTCATAAATGAAAACAGGGTTAAATGATAAAGAATTTAGCAATGAATTAGATCTGTCAATAGTTTGAATGCATTGAACTAGATTTGTCAACAATATAAATGCATTCATCTATTAGTTCCTGTTTTGAAGAAATATGTCATGAACAGCCAATGAATTTATTTACTGAAAAGAATTTGCAAGGATGGTCACCGATATGCGTGTAAGAGTAAGAACAGAAGACTTAGAGTTGGCTGATATTAGAGTACTTACCATCTGACCAGTAATTAAAAGGAAAGGTTGAAGTGTTAATAAGATTAATGTGCTCTAGAGGGAGATGATTCTAATATAAAGTGTTGCGATAATTACAATGAAATCTACATTCCAATGGACACCAAATCTTCAATGGGTTTATTGATACTTGAATTATGGGCAAGTGTGGGGGTTCAAAATCTAATGGTGTTAATGGATTCTTATACATGGGTACATGTACTTCTTCAGTTTTTGTTAATATTTTTATATATACTCAGCAAAAAGTTTGTCTTCTGGATATCAAAGATCTATCAAAGTTTCTGTTTGTAAACCGGAAACAACAACAGATGTTTACATGTAAAAAACAGAGCAAGCAATGGTAGTGCTTAAAGGTATCACTTGTATCTGACATCCCCTGCGGCTGAAACTTGTTTTCTGCTGTAAGTGTTTAATTTGAGACAACAAAAAGATGTTGTTGAAAGAGAGATTTTTTGGAAAAGCTAGATACCTGATACGGCTCATAGAATAGATCTTCCATTCCCTCAGCCATTCCACGCAAAAGTCCAAACGGATTCCCAAGTACGTCAAGCCCAAGTACCAGGACATAGAGCTGTTTGACCGCTTGGCCTGCGTAGTGGCGACCCATTTCTGAAGTCAGCTGCGACTGGTTGTAGAAATTGTTCTTTCTCTCAAAAAATCCAAGCCTGCAAAATACAGGCAAACAATATACAGAAATACAGAAAAACAAATTACTGAACACTTCCCTTTCAAAAAAAGGTCCAAACTGTAGGATACAAAGAATTTATATGAAACTTCAATGTTGGAATTTTGCATAGTCAAGCAAGCCGGGCCTTATAGATTTCCTACTATGAATCTAAGGACTGTATACGGAGTTATTTTCACCCTGATTTATTTTCGCCATTCTTCACTTGCAAATGTTTTCGCATTGCCCTGAATTTGCCCAGACATAGCTGTATTTAAAGAGATAAATTGAGAAATTAAACTTCATCCAGTCTTAAATTCGCCCACTGACCCGAGGGCGAAAGGTGAAAAAAAAATGGAGAATATATCTCTGTATACTGTATGTGAAAACCCTCACTCAAACAACACATCCTGAACACCTACACCATCGACTATTAAAGTAACTTAATTAAACACTTACTTGAACACCACGTCTTGTACATCTGTCAGCACAACCCCAACACTCTGCAGGAAGACATTGATGATGTTGGCATGGAGATGGACCGCCTTCCCATCCCCTCCTCCCCCTCCTTGCAGGGAGAAACTCAGGTGGATCTAAAAATATAAATAAATAACAATGTGAAAATAAATCAAAGACATTTGAATAAATATCACATCATCAATATATTTTGTGGACAGAAAGCTCATAAAAAAAATTGGAAACCATGTTCAAATGTCTTACCTTGATAGGTGAGAAGTGAAGGTAGTCAAAGAAGTTCTTCTGTTCCTCGGCAAGTGAGAGCCCGGCCTCGTCAAGTAACTCGGTGTACACTGTCTTCAGGTCTGCCTCCAGCATCTCCTTCTGTTGTGTAAAAAATGAACCATTATTATAATTAAAACAATCATTGGATTGGACGTCTGTAAATCTCACAATTATGCTTTAAAAACACATAAACTGGGTACTGTAAATTAAATTCAATTTGCTGTGACTTTGTTTCAGGAGTTTCTGAAGATTCACTGGTTTGGAATGATTATTTTTTTCATTCAGGCCTAAACCACAGCCCTTTTTTGGCAAGAACTGGTTAACGGCGAAATATTTTTCAATGAAGCTCTTGTGAACCTTGCAAAAATTTCTCTTTGTTGTTAGAGTATCAGCTTGTTTCTTAGCTAGAGAATACACCCACCTCCTGGTCACGTGACACCTGTTGACTGGAGGTGAAGAAGTCTATGATGTTGTTCAGGAAGCCCTGGTCCACTTTTAACGACATTTCTTGGACCAACACCTTGAAATATCTGAAAAGATGTTCCAACATTGTTTTAAAGTGGTATTGGGCATTTGTCCATATTAATGTGTTTTAAAGTACATAATCATTAAAATACTTTTACCATTTTAGAATTTGCAACTTTTACAATATTTAACAAAAAATAGCTTTAAAAATATTTGGAGAGGTAAAAATTGTAAAACCCCCAGCGGGATTCGAACTCATGATGTACAAATTCATAGTATAACCTCTAGCCCTCTGCTCTACGCTGTTAGGTGACAATATTGGGAAAGAAAATACTTAAATAATTACACATGATTTTATTGTTTATTTCGATAAACAATACATCCAAACATGGAAGTGTCCCATACCACCTTAATTTCCTTACAATGCTATGGAATGAAGTTTCAAAGACGCTCTAGCTATGGTTTCATTTTTCCTGATGAGTTCAAAATTGATGAGAAAAGCAATATGATGTAGAAAGTCTCAGGATTAATCCTATTGACCTTTTATCTTTGACCTGTAATTGACCTTGACCTTTCATCCTTTTCAACAACACCACTTACTTAAACTGTTGCATGTTGCTGTGTTCATGTTTCCGTGACAATATGCTGACCTCAGCGAAAGGCTTTGGAACTACAAAATAAACACAATAATCTAACCTCAAACTCAATCCAATTATTTCAAATATACACATGTCTATTCTAAAATAATTTGTCATATTTTTCATTGATGCAAATTTTTTTTTTTGCTGATTAACTAAATTTCCATTTCAACTAGCTCTTTTTTTCACCTTCAATTCTATATTTTACTCATCTTCCTTGAAGTAAAATTAAAATGCAGATACAGTTTGTTTATCTGATTCCATCTAAACCACATGAGGTTTGTTCTACAGCATTTATAGATTTCATAACCATACTCGGCTCAATTTTTCAATTAAAGCTGCTTGGTCCGAATTTTTTGTAATTACAGTATCAACATTTTTTTCATACAAAACATTTATCTTAGAAAGTTATGGACTTTCTACTATTTACACCAGCAAAATCAGTCTTCTTTCAAAGTTAGAAATATTCAAAATGAATAAAAATAATTTCTCTTTGGGCAAACGAAAAAACAAACAAAAATGCATCACGGGAATGTTTAGAAAAGGAAACCGCTTGGTTTCGTCCTCCGAATGATTGGGGTAATTCAACCCGCATGCTATGCATCGATTGTAAAGAAAGCAGACTTTGGAAATATTAGCGAACAAAACGTACACATGTTTATTTATAATTTGTCTAATCATTTCGACCTTTATTTAAAGCGATGTCAAATTCGTAATACAACCATACCCGTCTCGTCGTCAGGGGGTGAAATTTAACATGAGGCGAAATAACGCGGTACCTTTTAATGTCGTTTGTTTTGTTAGCAAATTTTGTACGTATTTTTCTTCATTGAAATTTGGCATAATTGACGGGTAGAACTACTGCAATGTCTATTATAATTATACATATACTAAGCATAGCCATCGTTTAAAAGCGTGCATAAAATTTGATATAAAATCGGACCAAGCAGCTTTAAAGTACAAAAAATTAAAAATTGAGTTTAAATCTTTACCTATTACATTGTCTATAAAACCTGCCTGTCTTGTTATGAATAAATAAAATTTATATAACTAAAGAATAAGGCCTAAAAAAAAAGTTGTGTGTTTAGGGTAATCCTAACTAACCTACAAAAATTCCCCGATCCTACCATCTTTAGATGTCTGTTTTCATCAGATTGTGATTTTTACATTATTTCTATTAAAAACTCATTTTTTAATATGACACAAACAAACACTTTTAGGATTCATGCATAAAAAAAATATGATAAAATGAAAAAAAAATCCCTAAATACCTAACCTAAAATTTTCATCAGTGTTACCCTAAACACACAATTTTTTTTTATAGGCCTAATTCTATTATGCCTTATTAGAACAAGATCTCAATAATTAGGTCACTGACCACTGTCTGAGGCGACTGATTTGGGGGGAGGGATGGGGGCCAAGACTGTGGGGAACACGTAGATGTAGGTCTGGTTGTCCAGCTGTAACAGAAAGAAAGCATCTTATCTACAAGCATGACATCATGATGATTATACATGTATATGCTATGACAGTGTATGCATCCTGTGTTAATTCTATCTGTACAACATACTCATTGGTCTCCCTCTCTCATTCTTTCTCTCTCTCTTTCTGCAACTTCGCATATTAAATATCTTAGAACAAGGACATTAAATACCTGGGTAATATTTTATGCACTGGGCTCATTTATACTTCAATTATCAAATCAATTATTCCATGTTTTAATATTTAAACTATCACTATTGAATCATTAATCAAATCAATAATTTTGTTACCTGTAGACGATTGATCTTGGCATGGACCTGAAGTTGATGGGGTGAGGTTTTATATTGGATCCACACCCCGTCCTGGAAAGATCTTCGGATCCCCCTGTTATTTGGCTTTATCATCCTCATCTCCTGGAAATTCACCTTGAAGAAAATCAAAGAACTGAATGCACTGACAGGGAGACAATCGAAATAAAAGTACTGAAAGTACTGCATGTACCCTGAAATGACTCTTCAGATACGCGAGGAATGACCTAAAGATACACTAAATTAAAAGACAGAAAAACCTCCCACGTAGACCCACTTTAACAAGTATGTATTGAATAAATCTACTCTTCACTTAATGCAAAAAATAAAGACATAATTAAGAACTACATCTATTTTCATCTGAAGGTTCTATTTCTGAACAAATACATGTATACATGTATATGTACAAAATTGTAGAATCAGTCAACAAACAAAATCCAAGAATTAGAAGTACTACATAAATTACTAGTTTAATCATTTCAATCACCTTCTCATCGAAATCTTACCTCCATTTTATTGTCCAGGGCTATTTTTTCCGGTGGACGGTGACCTAATTCTATCTCCATAACATACTTCTGATAGGCTGCCTCCAGTAATCCTGTTGTCTTTCCATTCAGTGCTTTATACCTCTTTTTCTTCTCTTCCCAAATTACTCCAGAACTAATCAGAGAAACAAAGGAAAAAGAAAATTGATGGAACAAATACATTAAGATACTTGAATAAATTTGAAAAGTCTATAGAGTCACTTCGAGACCAAAAGTAGACAAGTCTGGATAGATAAAACAGGGGCACAAAACATATATAATCCCTAGGTATGCAACATCTGCTGAACATAGTACCTTGTAATGCCCAGGTAAACAACCTTAAGTTTGAAAATCACAGATAGACAGACAGATAGAGAGAGAGAGAGAGAGAGAGAGATGGATGGATAGATAGATAGATAGATAGATAGATAGATAGATAGATAGATAGATAGATAGATAGATAGAGAGAGAGAGAGAGATAGATACTATTACATAGATAGATACAGAGATAGATAGATACATAGATAGATAGATAGATAGATAGATAGATAGATAGATAGATAGATAGATAGAGAGAGAGAGAGAGATACCTTGTGATGCCGAGGTAGGCTACCTCCGTCTGTGTTGTGTCGTTGACTAGGGATACACCCATACTGTGGAGAGAGAGGGTGATCTCCTGCTCAATTCTCTCCAACTCTCCTGCCTGTTTAACAACAAAATAAAAGATGTAATAAAAGATAAAAGATGAGTACATGTCAACCATTAAGATTTTGCCGTTTGTCTGGCATTAATCCCATTGCATGTCAATTACTACAGGTAGTTTCATTCATATTCATAGAATAGTGATTTTCCAGGACTTTGTAGTTGTGCTGATTCACGACATTCAGCAAAATCTAATGGTATTTTTGTTATTAGGATCATTGTCCACAAAGTTACATAACCTAGAAACTGCTTTTGTCACTAAATCCATTACTGTACCAATTGATGCTCAAAACACAGTATCCACCTTCATCTTATTAATCTCATTCATCAAGTCACTTCCCTTTTCTATCAAAAGTGCACAGCAACAATCTTCATATTGTTAACAATAATTTCTCAAAATGTAAATTATCCAGACATCTCCTCTTGCAATCAGACACATCAACAATCTAGAATCTTTAAAGAGGCTAAATGGTCAACATATTAACCATCAGATCTACCGGTACATAAAATTTTAAGATACAATTTTTTTTTAGCTATAAACTATTATTAAGTAAAATTAATCCATATACTGTGGAATCATTAAAATTTGTGGGGGCCATTTTTCGTGAATTGCTTCAATTTTACAGGTTCATGGGGACGTAATTTTGTGTATTCTCTGATAAACACAAAAGGAAATATGACTTTATGGTCCGAATTTATTTATTCGAGAAGGATGTTAATTCGTTGGTGAGAGGTACCCACGAATTTCACAAAAATTGAGCCACCACGTAATCTAATGTTTTCACAGTATTTTACTTTTTAAAATTTAGGTATTTTTATACCTAACTCTTCTTCTAGAGGAGATCTATACAGTCTTAAAATGGCCACAACCATCTAGCCCTCATAAATTTTGCATTCATTCAGGACACATGAGAGTCACTGTACAAACCTCCTGAGCATTAATGGCCACGGCGAGATCCTCAGTAAACAGTAGCACCCTCTGTAGTCCGTCCAGGAAAGAGACCCAGAAGATCTTGGTATCAGAGTCCAGGAAAAAACTGTCTGTACCGTCCTACAAATAAAGACAAATAATACTGTCAAACAAGATTTGTTCTCAGTCTATTTGGCTGTTCTCTTCACATCCACATATCTTTTGTATTAATGATTATAATTTTTTTGTCTTCCTGGAACCACTGAGGTATTTATTTTGTTCAACTATTGCATCTGATTTGACTATAGTTCATAATTTATATCTTTTACTGTTTTACTACATAAAATTTCAATATAATTATAGGCACAAAGCCACGACTGTCTTCTTCATTTGTTAGGTAGACCATGAATGCAACAAACTCACTTATTAATTCAACAGTCTTCATCATAGTGTAAACTTAATTTCCACCTGTTCTACTCACCTGGATAAGGCTGGTTTTCTGAGATTTGACTTCTCCAGAGCTCCACTCTAGCTCCCTCTTCCCTATGGCATTCTCCCAGGTGTACAGTACACACTCCATGGGATTCAGAACGTGTGCCGACTTCTCACCACTAGAAATAAGTAACGTAACTCAAATTGTAGTCATCTACTGTGTAATCAAAATTTCACCAATCTCTTCTTTTCTCTGCGAAAGTTTTACCCCTGACTTGACTGAGATTTTCTCTCTCCCTCTCTCTGACCATATTTTCACCCTCTCTCTCTCTCTCTCTCTCTCTCTCTCTCTCTCTCTCTCTCTCTCTCTCTCTCTCTCTCTCCTGACCACTCACCACTGGTTGTACTTGACGACTGCCCTGTCTGTACTGTTGATCATCAGGACGGTAGCCATGCCTGGTTTATATGTTGTCAAGGATGTTACCGTGGCAGCCTCTGTCACCTGACAGTCCACATTTATTCCTCCAACCTTCACAAGAACAAATAACATTGAACATTGAATACTGAATATACTTAGTCTAAAGAGAAATTAAACATCCCAAAAACACACAAAATATGCATTATTTTGTCTAGTATTTAACAATCTCACCAATTATAGTATATCAACGAAAATGGAAGATTCGTTTTATAGTGTATGTGCATGTTTCTTATACTTGTATATATCGTGTATTTTGTTATTTTGTAATTACAAATTCATATAATTGTCATGTAAGTTATAACAGTTGTAAGTTTTTAACAATTTTTCAAGTTAAATAGTAAAGACCTTGTAAGTTGTTAGAACTTGTGTCCTAACCTTTCGTATATGAATGCTATATATATACAATAAAATATGTTGAAATCAAATCAGAGAATTGTTGAACTTTATGAATATATCAGTAAGTATTTTACCTCATCGTCCACTCTCATCAGAGTAGCGTGTGGTTTGTTGAAGTAGAACGGTGTTGTACTATACGCAGACCCGTCAACTTTGGCCACCATTGTCATCTCCTTCCCAGAATGCAATGGCCAAAATGGCAGACACTGAAGAAACAACAAAGATGAATTACATTTACAATTAACGCCAATCTTTCAGTATGGTAGGACCAATTGCAAAATTATGGAGATAATTGAAAATACTGTATACAGGGAAATATTCGTCGTTTTAATTTTGCCTTTTTCGTCCTCGCTGTCAGCGGGCTAATTTAAGACTGGGCGAATTCTCAGGTATTATTTTATCTCCTTTAAACACAGCTATGTTTTGGCGAATTTAAGAAAGGGCCAAACGGTTTGCAAGTAAAGAAGGGCGAAAATAATCAAGGCGAAATTAACCCTGTATACAATTTTTCAATCATTTTTTTCCATTTACTGATTTGGGCGGAATTTGAGTCCATTCATCTTGTTTCGTGGTTTCAGCACACAGCAGTTTGACTTCTGATGTATTCAGCAGCATGTATAGAGGTGTAAACGTACAGATCTTGGTCAGTCCAGAGCTTGAAAGGCGAATTTTTACCCCTGCCTAAAACACAAATCCATTTTATGTTATATGATGGGGAAAACGCAGCCAGGACCAAGAACCAGCAATTATCAATTTTTTTCAACTTCAGAATCTGTCCTTCTAGACAATTTTTAAAATTTCCAAGACTAATTTATGCACCTAACTAGATAAGATATTTGTATCGAAATTGATGGTCAGGAATTTAATGTATGAAATTTACAGCCAAATATGATAATTCAAAAATTAATATAGAATATTAGAACAAAACTTATAGAATTGATTTCAATCAAGCTCAAAAAGGTTAAAAACACCAAACTTATTGCACTTGTTCAGTCAGACCCAAAGCTAGAGAAATATGGAGAGATGTAAATTCATAAAAGTTTAACATGGTTGAGCACCAAGAGTAAAATTATATAATTCATTACCAAAGTTTACCACAATCTTTTAAGAAATAATATATAAGATTCATTAAAAATCCCTTTTTTTCAAAAAAATAAAAGTTTGCAAAGTGACCAAAGTATTCACAGAAGTTTTGGTTTCTTAATTTAAAAAGTTTACTCACAACTGACTTGTGAAAACTTTAAATGATAAATAAATAATTGCATCCTTTGATATTTGTATGAACAGTGAACAAATTCCCAAACAACTGTTACAAATAACTTCTGGAACAGATTCCTAATTAAACGCGAGGAATTAATTTTCCCATAAAATTGCGAGCAGCACCCTTCGGGGATTTTACAATTTGGCCATTATTTTCTGAGAGTTGAGAACTATAAGAAATAATTCAAAAGAGCAAAGTTCCATGTTCGAGATTTTATATTCTCGCAATTTGATACATACCAGCGGGATCGCGTAATATAAGGCATCTACAGTAAACTTGGATTGTAAAACACCAGTCTCACCTCATACACCCTGGATTTGGTTTTGCATTGGATGGTTCCGGAACTTCCCACGGTATCCAAGGAGAACTTGTCTGACCAATCAGCATCCGCTATCCTTAGTGACGCCTAAATATAATAATATGCATTCAGAATAACAATAATGAGCATGGTGCAAGAGACACTTTAAAGTCAAAGGATGGGTAATAATTTTTTTTGGTCACTTTGGCTTTTAAATAGCCGAGATTTTCATTGTCATACTAGACATATATTTACAATGGAAGCCACACAAAAATGCCTGGATTGAAAGGCAAGTGAATGGTGCTTTTCGCAAATAATTCATCCAAATTCAACATGAGCTACCTTATCTTAAACAGGCAATTAAAACTTCTGTAAAACTTCATATGATTATTCAGGAAATTGTAAAGTAAACCAGACACTTAGTACCACATCATGCAGAACAGAAATCATTCAGATTCGTAATTTATTACTAGTCAATTTTGATGGATTTGCATGGAGTTAACCCTAACTCAAATATTAAGCATAATCAAGTCCTTGATGAATTATACTGTACAGTAAAACTTTTAAAGATGACTATAAATAATTATAAATTCAAGTCAATTAATTTATGAAATCATATCCTAATGAACTTGTAAAATCCATTAAAATTGACCCCAACAAATTTAAGTTGTTTGAAAGTAACAGTTGAAATTGTATAAAAAAACAATAAAATTACGAGAAATTCAAAAACATTTTCAACTGACATAACACAACACTTAATCAATCAATCAATAAACTGATCAATTAATCAATCAATTAAATAACATGACATATATTACTTTAAAAATCTCCTCACTCCAAACCCCTAACTCCTGAAGAAAAACAAGATAATATAATTATAATAACTGAGCTTTTAGATTTTTTATGCATTTCAAGATGATTTATTTCAACAATTTAACCCGGAAATTCCTAAAAGTATAGTAAAACTTCAGCATCTCAAACACAAATATTTTAAAAAAACAATGGATATGTTGAAGTGATTTGAAAGTCCCAACCACTTATAACCATTTTAACAAGACCTTGGACATTCAGTAGGACGTAGCTATCTAATTCTTGCATCAAAACAAGTTAAAAATGACGCGGTTTCAAGCGAAATATGCACCGATTGCCTTGTCTTAGCTCAAAAGCCAGACAAATCTTGTTGATTTTAGAGAGCCATGGCTGAGTGGCCAACAATGAAATAAACAGGCCTACGTCACATTGCTGTTTAACACAACTACCCAAGGTCCAAGCTCTTATTAAAATGGTTCTATTATACTTTAAGTATTATGCACTTGATATCTCAAATACTCCGATATCTCAAAGTTTTTAACCAGTCCCATCTTGTCCGAGATAATAGGTTTGACTTTATTTATAAATGAAAATTTACTAATCTTATCTTTTTATCGCGTTAAAATGGTATGTTTCATCCTCATCCTATCTGATAAATGTATAAACAGTTTGAAGACCTTGAGGCAATTTTAGCTATGCCATAAAAATCAAAGAGGAAAACCGCTCAGACAGACAACTATACATGTAACATACTGTAAATTCCTAAACAAGGGACTGCTAAACAGAGCATCCCCTTGCGACATAATTTATTGTGTGGGGGATGCATTATTTAGGAATATACAGTTTACTTATATAAATATAAATGAGGCGACAAATTTCTACTAAGTAAACCCTCCATTACTACAAATTTTTTTTTTTTAATGGTACTAGATCTAATCCAAAAAATATCAAATTGTTGGTTTGAATTACTTACTTTCACTTTGGTTTCACAAAAGTGAAGCGAAAGTAGTTATTGTCAAGTCGTACATAAAATTTCTGTTTAAAATTATGTTATTTTAATGATATATTGAAAAGGATTCAACTAATTGACTTGAAAATTAACAGGGTTTGTCCTTTTACCATGCGAAATAAGTGTACGAAGTTTGATCAATATTTGTGCAAAGCTTTTCTCTTAAACTTAATTGCTTCCAACTGAAGAAGACACAAACGTACAGCAGTAATGCTATATCCCCTTCACAACAAGTTGCGCAAGGGGAATTAACTCAAAGAAACTTGTACCTGGTGCATCAAATTACACGAGTTATCCCTTGTTAATTGTCTGATAATTATGAATAATATGATATAACATTTATAACAGTTTGGTCCTTGTGATATTGAAGGTTTGAAGGTATGGAAGGGATGATAGCCCTTAGTTTATTGCCATAGGCAAAATTAGTTATCATAAAATCCTAAAAATCTAAACTCATCAAGCAAGAGAAAAAAGAAAGGCCAAAAAAATCACAGACTCACATAAACCATAACATAAAACAAATCACAACAAACTCTGCTCAGGTTTTTTGCAAATAAGAAAAACTGTTATATGCCATGCAGTTTAAAATAGAATGAGACCGATTCATATTAAAAGCGAGGGTGTTTTGCCCACTTGACTGGTAGCATTGTTGACTGGTGCCCAGCACTTACTTTACCAACTTGCCGCCATTCCTTCACTTTCTCTTTGGAATTTTCTTTCTGCGGTTTTGTCTCCTTTGTCTTTTTGTAAAGAGTATTTCATGTCGAATTACCTACTCTGCATGTTTCTAACATAAAGTAACCCCTAAATTCATACTCAAATGTTAGAATTGATTTTTCATCATTGATAGTAATTCACATTTTTGAAGTATGATCTATTTTTATTCAGGAGAATAATTTAAAAAGACGACTTGGGGATTTTTCCTGTACCCAATAATTATCAGACTCCTTAATTTCAGCCGTCTTTATTGCTTGGTACCCTCTATGGCTGGTATCCTTATAGACAGCTGACTATTTAAGTCAGATTAACAGAATTTAAGTAGACAATAATGAAAGCTATTAATCAATTACTCTACTGAATGTTATCTATACCTTTTTCTTTCCACCAAGGCAGGTCTTTGGTTTAAAGGAGAAAAAGGCCACCTCCTGATGATCGGGGGAGTGTTCTATAACATCATCAGAATCACTGCCCTGAAAAACCAACAACAGTAAGTCCAAACCTTGTATCCTTGCAAGTCGCAAGTATCAAATTTTTGTCCCAAATCAATAATGAAAAACTGATTCAGATAGAAAAGTAGACACTCATAGATATTCAAATAGATAAGAACCTGTAATAAATATTCAAATAGATTTGATTCAAAGAGAGAGAGAGAGAGAGAGAGAGAGAGAGAGAGAGAGAGAGAGAGAGAGAGAGAGAGAGAGATTATGCATTCACAATACAAACCTTGTAATATAGAGTCATTCCAGTTTTGTTGACCATCCAGTACGGACTATAAATAGACATATCTAGACATCCCTCATTTTCCTTACAGTGCAGTCCTAAAATCTGTAATAGAGATTTAAATAAATTGTCAAGTCATTACACAAGACTACAGTGCAGTCCTAAAATCTGTAATAGAGATTTAAATAAATTGTCAAGTCATTACACAAGACTACAGTGCAGTCCTAAAATCTGTAATAGAGATTTAAATAAATTGTCAAGTCAATACACAAGACTACAGTGCAGTCCTAAAATCTGTAATAGAGATTTAAATAAATTGTCAAGTCATTACACAAGACCTTAAACCTGTGAAAGTGTAAATTAAAGAAAAGCCATTATGGGGATAATAAAACATTCCTCACTGTCTTCATTTACAGTGCATTCAGTCTTGTACAGTATTTAAAATAAAGTCAAGACATTGACTAGAAATATTAAAACATCATTTGCTTTCTTTACAATGTAGTTCTAAAAACAAAGACAATTTCAGTATCTATGGTTCTTGTAACAAATTCACTGGAATTGAAATTACTTTCACTGCACAAAGTGCCAAGACATAATGAAGTACACTTTACATAGTGTACGATAAGGCCTTACCAAGGAAATTTTCTGGGATCCTTTGAATAAAGCACTGAAGGTCCACATGGATAGTTCCGGAAACTCCGTGGAGAGAAGCTGTGTTCCATGCCACTCCAGATCTTGATACGCTGGGATCTACAGAAAATTTTTTCAAAAAAAAAAAATATATTGAGAATTAAAAATAAATATGAACAACAGTTTATGCTGCATATTTGCAAAAATTAATGCTGAATTCATAATTTTTAAAAAATCTTTTATGGTCAAAATTTTTTTTGTATAATACCACAGACTTTAAAACAACTCCACCTAAACATACTGAATTATATTTATTTAACAATGTTTTTCCCGAGACCCTATCCGGAGGCCCATCAGACCTTACCTTGACTTCTATGTGGGACTGTCCCGGCATGGCGTGAAGCAGTGGTTTGTTCTCTCCTTTACCTAGGGACACCTCCGATGCCATTCCCTTGGGAAAAATAATTAATATGAATCTTCCATTCTGCATTCTATCTTAAAGCTGCTTAGTCCGATTTTTTTGTAATTACAGTATCAAATTTTTTTTTCATACAAATCATTTATCTGAGAAAGTTATGGACTTCCTCCTATTTACACCAGCAAAATCAGTCTTTCAAAGTTAGAAATATTCAAAGTAAATAAAAATAATTTCTCTTTGGGCAAATGAAAAAACAAACAAAAATGCATCACGGGAATGATTAGAAAAGGAAACCGATTGGTTTCGTCCCCTGATTGATTGGGGTTATTCAACCCGCATGCTTTGCATCGATTGTAAAGAAAGCAGACTTTGGAAATATTAGCAAACAAAACGTACATATGTTTATTTGTAATTTGTCTGATCATTTCGACCTTTATTTAAAGCAAAGCGATGCCAAATTCGTAATACAACCATACCCGTCTCAGTGAAATTTAACATGAGGCGAAATTACGCGGTACCTTTTAATGTTGTTTGTTTTGTTAGCAAATTTTGTATGTATTTTTCTTCATTGAAATTTGGCATAATTGACGGGTAAAACTACTGCAATGTCTTATTATTATACATATACTAAGCAGAGCAATCGTTTAAAAGTGTGCATAAAGTTTGATATAAAATCGGACCAAGCAGCTTTAATTTTCAAATGAAAAATTTAAAATTACTAGTCTATGTTCTCTTTCATAAAGAAAATGTATTTGAATTTACAATCATTTTGGAAATTAATATCAATCTAATTTCACCATAGATTTAGCAATCTGATGAAAATGTATTTCATCTCTGAGCATAATCAACTGTATAATACATGACATAGGCCATTGAAAAACTTATTATAATTTGATTTACCAAAAAATCAAATCACATTTCATTGTTTCTGACAGTCATTCAATTTTAAAGCATGCCTGAAATCAGAGCAGTAATATTTGTTTTAATATAGTGGTTACTGTACTTAATAAAGAGTATATAGCATACCTCTAGGAGGAAGGTAACGGGAATATTCAGCAGGTTGTGGAACACAATGGTGGGAGACAGGTGGAACAGGTATGTCTTTGACGACAGTTCCTCCGTCTCATCAAAGTAGACGTTAATCACTTCCGACCTCACCTGTATTCAATGAAGAGAAATTAAAATTCTTACGTCCCCTGAAACACTTTTAAAAGGGAGAGTTATCATTGAGAAAAATAGAGCGTGACAAGTTTCGAAAAAAGTTTTCCATGAATTCAATGGAATGTTTTAAAGATATAATTGCAACATTGAGAATGGTATTTGGCACAAGTTCTGAAAATATCCTTTACTCTGTCCCTTTGACAGAATCAGCAACATCATGACTATTTTTTTGGCATGCTCTACTAAAACTTGTATGTACAAATATTCTAGATTATATTTTCAGTTTTGCAAGATAAATTTTTACAGACAAATTAAAGGTAAGAAATTCAAGGATTTTCATTAAAATTATTGACAGCATGTTGCCTTCTTAATTGATTTCACTTACACAGATGACATAATCGGAGCCGTCGTTGAATTTACAAGAGAGGTACACTTTTGGAGAGTTTTCTGCACCTCTCCAAGAGAACGGGGTCATGGACATTTCACACCTGGAATACAATAAGTCGGGTGCTCTGCTTCAGAGAAAAAAAATACCGACTAATCGTCGGAAAAATACGGTAGTAGATTATGTTATCATACCAATTCTAAAGTTAACAAAACCCTAAAAAAAACTGAAAATGAAACTGCCAGCCTGATTTTCATATAATGAAGCGTTATCAGTACTAGGTGTATTAACTTTTATAATTGCTACACCTGAGTGCACACCTAGACGGTCAACATTTTGCATCCCAGACTAGTTTTAATGTCTTAGATTCTGCATTTTATTCTAAAATTGTTGTCTTGCATGTCATTGTGTTTTCTGTTTATTTTCAACACATTGATGCTGTAAGTACTTACCCACTGTCCTTGGGTTTCAGGAGGAAGTATCCGTCCGGGGTGTAGACGTCAGACAGGGGAACGTTAAACTTCTCCCCGGGCTCAATGACCCCGCACGACTTCACATCCTGTCCGTGCCGGGAAAACAGCTCCACCGCATTAGGGAGGTGGTTCTTCATCTACAACCGACCAAAGGAATAAATCCTGCATGAACATTAATCATTTAATGATTAACTTGCCAGCTAATCAGCTAGGAGATCTAAACAATTTCAGATTGCAACTCTGTTAATCTATAGCCAATCTACGAATTAGAACCATTCTAACAAGACCTGGGACTATCAATAGGGCATCACCCAAAGTCCAAGCTCTTGTAAAACGGCTCTAATTCTGCATGAGCATTTAATATTCAAAAGACACAAAAGTCTTGATAATTCCATACTTCAATAGATCTGATAAAGTTATAGATAGTCAATAAGTTAGACAAAGGAGCAAACACAACCTGTTCAAGCAAGTGCCACTCTACCTGTACAATGGAGCGAAGATGAAGAATCTTCTGACCAATGGGAGCCTCAATACTACAGACTACGGCCCACGTATCACCTGGATACGTCTTATGGTTGACTGGGTACAGTCGTCTCTCAGAACGTTTAATCGTCACCTCTCGCGTAGCTCCAAATTGCTCAATCTGTAACATACCAATAGAGTCACACCATTTTTTTGGTTATGCACAAATGATGAAATTCCATGAGTTTCAATAAAGTACATCTTTAGAAATACACGTACATGTACATTCACAACATTTTTCTATTGCAAAGTAATTGACAACATAATCAATTCTACATGACTATGATGAATATGTTGTCAGATCCACAAGTTTCAATGAATACATGTATGTATATTCTTATGCCTTTAATATTCCCTTGATGCAATAATTTCAGACAAAGATCAAATAATTGAAAACAAATTATTTGCATGCATTTTCTGTACTATACTATAACTTGCGATTTTAAAGCTTGTATATTTTTTGCAAGATCAAATTAAACAAGATAAACTAAGAAAGCATCTTTTTTTAAAGAGGGTTCTTATATATGTTAAAATTAAGCGTAGATTGAATATCACACCTGAAAGATGAACTTTTTCTCGTCGCCCTCCTGTGTGGCTTTGATGACCGATGCCTGTCGTTTCAGTACAGCCTTTTGCCGTCCATAAAGAGGAAGTGATTGATCTGTTTCCAGGGTCACCTTGCCATTTTTCACTTCAGGAGGCATCTGAATAGAACAATATTTTGAAATTAGCAGATTGAGGGTATGGCAACACCAAAACTTCCTCAGCATACATTATCACATTTGTCCTTGAAAATATTTTTGACCCTGAAATTGGTTTAAAAAACTGACAATTTCACAGTTTTATTTTACAAGAAGCAATGAACTGTCAACTAAATTTTAGTCTCCATTTTGTCAACTTCAAACTTTAATAGAAAGAAAAATTAATGTTATTGAAAAACAGGTTTGACCAAATCAACATCCCATCATCCAACCTCTGATCACCCCTCATACTGTGGTTTCATCAATATTTGCTGAATACCAATTTTCATGGATTTCGTTGTTTAGTTTATCCATGAAATTTAAAGCTCATTGAAGTGCAATTTCTACTAGTCTATTAAAATTTGTATTGATGGGGTCATTGGCCACGAATTTACGTATCCTTGAAACTGTGATTTTCACTTAATCTACGAAAATTGATACCCTTGAATATTAATGAAACTACAGTATAAATTGGTATAAATAGAGTGATACACACACTAACGACTACTGACCTCAAAAGCATTGTCCAGTTTGAGAACAACAGGTAGTCCTGTATTGTTGTAGATGACGTAAGGTGACAGGATCTTCCCTGCCTCTTCTGCCGGCGCAACAAGTCTGTAGGCATCTCCAAATGCCTGAAATGTAATTGATATATAGTATATAAATGGTATTGTAGATTAGAAGTCATTTCAAAAATCCTCCAATGAAGCAAGAAGTCTGTAAAAATATGTGAATGCTGAGAGAGAAATTGTACAGTGAATGTTACATATTTGTAAGAAAAGCAAAATGGAGATATACATTCAATTAAGGCTCTCTAATCCCCCCACCAGAAAATAATTTATATTTAAATTTAACAATATTATTAAATTGTAACAAAATTTGTTAAAATGTATTTTGCAGTTCAAGTAATCCATTTTCATATTCTCAAATCTTGAATTCAATAAAAAATTCCCCTACTGCCTACCTTAGCCAAGTTATTGAGGACCTCCAGACAAGTCTTTGTAACAGTCACTTCCATTGGATCATTGGAGCGGACGTTAATTGACATTTTGGGCGGGGGTAACACAATGTTCTTGGAGTCTTCATCCTCTTCATCATCCTCTGGAGCTAGTTCATCATTCTTCGTTATCTAACATATCAAGACAGACTTTATCAATTAAAAATTTGATAAGAAGTTCAACTATCTTTTTACATCTTTTTCTTCTTTCTGAATTCTTGTTCGTTTTTTTGTATTATCAATCATTTTTTTATGAATCCTCTTCAATTAATCCCAAATCTTAGAACTGAATATTTACTACAGACAATTCCAGATCCTAGGCAAATACTCCCACCTGTAATCTCAAACCCAACATATTACAAACTTTCCTGACATATTTACCAATCAGTAATATTAGATCCTACTCAATATTTCCAGTATGATTCCAGATCCAACTTAATATTTTCTACCAGAAATCCATAGATATCATCTTATATTTTCTACCTGAAACCCCAAATACCAGAACAAAACAATATTTCTTCAAAGTTATTCCAGATCCCACTCCATTATATATTCCTACCCATGATTCCACATCCCACTCAATACTTCCTGTCTGTAATCATAGATCACAATGACATAAACCAACTTGTAGTCCCAGATCCCCTTCATTGACATAAAACAACTTGTAGTCCCAGATCCCCTTCATTGACTTAAACCAACCTGTAGTCCCAGATCCCACTCATTGACTTAAACCTACCTGTAGTCCCAGATCCCCTTCATTGACTTAAACCAACCTATAGTCCCAGATCCCACTCATTGACTTAAACCTACCTGTAGTCCATGATCCCCTTCATTGAGTTTAACCAACCTGTAATCCCAGATCCCATTCATTGACTTTAACCAACCTGTTGTCCAAGATCCCCTTCATTAACTTAAACCAACCTGTAGTAGTCCCAGATCCCACTCATTGACTTAAACCTTCTTGTAGTCCCAGATCCCATTCATTGACATAAACCAACTTG
This sequence comes from Magallana gigas, assembly GCF_963853765.1. NCBI lineage: Eukaryota > Metazoa > Mollusca > Bivalvia > Ostreida > Ostreidae > Magallana > Magallana gigas. Next base: position 16,636,300 of record NC_088853.1, on the reverse strand, counting down.
TAATCCAAGATCCCACTCATTGACTTAAACCAACCTGTAGTCCCAGATCCCCTTCATTCACTTAAACCAAAATGTCCCAGATTCCCTTAATTGATTTAAACCAACCTATAGTCCCAGATCCCACTCATTGACTTAAACCAACTTGTAGTCCCAGATCCCCTTCATTCACTTAAACCAACCTGTAGTCCCAGATCCTACTCACTGACTTAAACCAACCTGTAGTCTCAAATCCAATTCAATGATACAATCCTACCTCTAATCCCTCATTCCTACCTGTAGTCCCAGATCCCACTTCTTCATTTTCCCGTTCTCCACCACAGGTTCCACCAGGGACTCCCAGACAGACAACTTCTCGTTGTAGAACGCCACCTCCAGCCGCATGTTACTCTCCACTTCAAGCTGAAAAACAAAAGCAAGTTCAGAGGCTAATATCTGTGTATGTGTGGGTGGGTGGGGGGAGAAATTAAAGGTTTTTAATTTTGCACCCACGCAATTTACATTGATTGTTTATGTACATTGCCCTTTAAACTCCATCCTAGAAAAACTGGTCTGAATCAATATTTCTTCTAAACTCTACTGTATACAGAGAAATATTAATCCCTGTTTTATTTTCATCCCTTTTGCCCTCGTTTTCATCAAGCAAATTTAAGACTGATCAAATTCTTTGTCTCAAGTATTCTCTCTTTAAACACAACTGTGTCTGGCCAAATTCAAGACAGGGTGAAACAGTTTGCAAGTGATTAAAGGCAAAAATAACACAAGGCAAAAATAATCCTGTTTACAGCATCCTAAGATCCAAATTCATATGCCAGAGAACAGGGATTTGAGAGAAGTTATCCACAATGACAATTTTGGTGTATCGACTGTATACAACAATAGTCACCTACCTTAGAACTCCAGTCCCTGACCTGGGCATCAAAAGAGGTCTCAGCAATCAGCAGGGGTACAGTGCGCTTCCCCACCCCTCCCTCCAGCTTCACCACGATGTTGGGGACCTTTATAATCAGCTGTTAACAGACACAGAAATCATTTATCAATCAGCAAAGCTTCGATGTGCTCACAATTTTTTATTAAATGTAATTATACAAAATTAATCTTTATAACGCTGACTTGATCTATTTCTGATGAGACTAACTAAAGAAATTAGAGGTGAAAATTATCATTCTTTTTCAGAGAAATACCTATAATGCTTGGCATGAAAAAGTCTTGAAGTAAACAATTGGCTTTTTTCATAAAATGAAAGGTTTATACCGTATTTCCATGTTTCACAATTATAGTAATGGAGACTTTATCACTTAAATCTAGCTGTACAAATTATTGCATAATGTTAGATTAATCACGGTTTAATTTAATTGTGTGTGAGCCAAAAAGTCAGATCTCTGTGTCACAATAAAATACTGTAAACCAACTTTTTTGTGACAGTTTTATTTGGCAATTTGCTCGAGATAAACTGGTTCATGGTGACTTATTTTTACGATAAAGTCTTATCCACACCCATGTCGTTATTAACAGGTAAGGACTGGTTTGCAGTGAGAAATATTTATGACAAGTCTCTTGCAAATCACAAACCTTGTGAAAAATTTCTCGCACACAAATAAAAGTTAGTTTTCAGTATACGTCTGACATTCAAAACAACAATAAATTATATATAATAACATTATACACAGCAATGTCAATATTTTGATTACATACAGATCTATAAACTAATGAGATGAGAGACAGTAAGTGTATTTAAAAGTGTTTATACAATATAAGTGTATTATCGAGTGTCTGTAAGAAAAATAAAGATCAGGGAAAATCACACAGTTTCTAAATCTACCATTATCTTCAGAAATGCAAACACCATATTGTAACATTATTTGAGGCAAACAAGAGAAGCACTCATCTGGTAGAAAATGTATACAAACCAACCTTTATCAATTCATGCGTTTTCTAAACATGTAGCAATCACAATATCATTCAGATATTAAATATAAAATGAATTCAAAAGAAAATGTGTTTTTTGAGCATGCATTTTTTCTTTATTAAGCATATTCAGCTATTAAAACTTTAAAGAGATAACACCCAACTTGATATAAGTTAACTTAAGTTTGTATATATTTTTCTTACATAAAATGTTCACTCATATTTTAAAAATCAACAACTTGGGCAAAAACACTTTAAAAATTTCAAATAGAATGGTGGAGCAGGTTAGGTGGAAGTTGAGATCAATGGAGGGGGATATTGGAGTTGGTTGGGAGGAAAGGGGGGGGGGGGGGGGCGTGGGACAAGGGAAGTGAATTCAATGCACTGCAACAACCCACCAAGCATTGATATGGCATGAACTGGGAAAATTAAACAGTAAAACACTATTAAAGAATTGACGTTTACAGTGAAGTGATTTTCATTCCCCGTGACAAAATTGTACGTTGTAAACTTAATGGATATAACAAATTACTCTTATAACAAAGCGAAATCGCCTGTCCCTGGAAGTTCGATATAACCCATGTTTTACTGTATATGTAAATTTCCTGAAATGATTGATATAGAGAACATTCTACATGCCACAAACATACACATAAACATGTACACAGGTGACGGGGGATGCTGATTTGGACCATGATGAGTACAATAAATCAAGGACAGTTACGAGTAGACAATGAGACAGGTATAATATAGCAACAACAGTATGAGACGTGCAGTCGTGCGGAACATTGCTTTACCATTTCAGAAGGGCCCTAGAATGAACCATATACAGAACCAATGAAAAACTGGTTAGCAAAGAAGTAGGGATTAATTGTTAGTTAACAAGCTAAGTTATTAGTAAGTTGTCAATCATAGATGGGGATTTAAATATTATTTCTTAAAAGAATATGTCCACATTTCTTAAGAAGGTCATCACAGATTCTCATTAAAAGTTGATAATGACATATTGCGTCGCAGTGTCAGGGAACTATATGAACATCTGGAACATATTACTAAGCGGTGAAGGTTTCATTTTTTTAATAAGATAATATCTGAAACAATACCCAATGTGCATTTTGCATTTATCTGACTTACATAATATATGTTATCAGGAATTCAAAACAACAAATGGACTCCATCATATTACATTTACAATAAAATACACCAGTAAAACTTTCCCACATTTATACTTACTTGCTCTCCGCGCTCAATCTCATCTAATGTGATATCGGACGGGAACAGGTCAATGTCTGGCAATTCCTCTGCCGACGCATCCTTCAGGAACCAGAATTTCCGCTCCGAGAGTTTTTTTGTATTCCATAAATCCGCGGGAACTTTTTGCTTTTCCTTGTCATTTTCAGCTTCCTTTTAATGAAAAATTTCAATCATCAATCACATCTTGACAAATCAATGTTGAAGACTTCCTTGCGTATCCTAATTTTTCTTAACCAATCATCAAATATTGAATAGATCATTCAAGACTTACTACCTGAAAAATATGCTGATCAAGAGGGATTGAAAAGACTAGTAAGATATACCGCACTTCCTAGTAATTGGATAGATTCTGTTAAGACTTACTTCCTGTTTGGATAGGTTCTGTTAAGGTTCTGAAGGCGGTCCGTTATTTGATACACATTTAAATATTGTTACTGCGTTTCTGCGGGATAGTTCTTTTTTAGTAGAATTAATACTATGCTTATTTTTATGAATTAAAAGTAAATTTGAATGTAGAAATATGTTTTATGCCTTTTAGAAAATATCACATATTTTTTGTTTTACTCGTAAATGAAAAGTAGGTCATACTTTGTAGATTGTCGTATTCGGCGCGTTTTTATCGAGACTATAATCTACTCGGAAAATTTCGGAGTTCTTCATTCTTTTCAAATCGGTATGCGGGACATACTAAAGACCTGAAATACTAAAGACCTGAATGTCATTAAATTTTATATAAATGATATATTTGAATTTCTATGTGCCGTGTCAAATAAAATGACTTTGCGTGTGTATTTATTATATTTCCATGTAAACTGTGGTAGAAAGTATCATGAAATGACATTATATCAATTATTTACGCAAGAATATGACAGAAATGAAAATTTGAATTGACTGGAAAATTTGAACTAATCCATTTTTATTTTATTATGACGTCCCTTGAAATCATATATTAAACTAATGCATTAAGTTTTCATTCAATACAATGCAACAAAAAAAAACCCCAAAATGGTTTGAAATACATAATCTCCCAGAGAAATTTCAAATGATGAGTTGAACTTTGTATTAGAGTAATGTACAAATCAATGTGTTCTCCATTACTTCATACTATGGCAATGATCATACAACTTCCGTTAAAAATGCTTACAAAAACGAAATCGATTCTTTATGATAATAGTAAAATGTTAAACTTCAAAAAAAGTTGCTAAAAGTATATTAAAATTTACCATAAAAATTAGTACAACCAACTCTCATTTTCTTCTTTGTGGTATGTTTTTCTGTAAACAACCAATGATTCATACAACAATTATATTTTTTGCGGCCCATTTGACGCTTGCGTCAATATGATTTCTTGTTAAAAATGTACTGCATGTTTGGATAAATTCTCTCAAGATTTACTTTCAATCTTGATAGCTTTTGTTATTTAAGCATGTTAAGATGCTGGTCCTGTTTGGATAGATTGTGTTCAGACTTACTTCCTGTTTGGATAGATTGTGTTCAGACTTACTTCCTGTTTGGATAGATTGTGTTCAGACTTACTTCCTGTTTGGATAGATTGTGTTCAGACTTACTTCCTGTTTGGATAGATTTGCTGTAATGAGAGTGATCGTTCTTATTGTTCGGGGTGAGATATTGAGTATGAGATCAGATGTTGAGATGTCCATGTGAGGGGATTTCCCTTGCGGCGTCTTGCTGTAGAAGGATATATCACAGGGATTCAGGATCTGCAAAACCAGATATCAAATGGGTCAGGCAACTTGAAATCAATTTATTTAGCAATTTGATTAAAATGCCAGAATCACAAAATTTTGAACTCAAATAAAGGAATCTTCAGAATGTTTTATGTAGTACATTACCTGAGCCCTGCGTTTCTCTCTCTCATTAAATATGGCCGAGGCAATCTGTAGACTGTTGACACTGGCTGACATATCCTGGGTTTCCGGCGTCACCCTCATTCTGAACTCCACCCCCATCTGTAAATTGAAAGGATGTAAATATCTGAATCACAAATACAACAAGAGATGTTTGTGAAACACTTATGCCCCCCTCCCTTGGAAACATCCACAAAGAAAATGAAGTCAACGTAAACTGCAAATAACTGGAATTTTTCTAAGTCCAAGGAGGATAACTCTGTCGAAAATTGCTCGATTGCACCCAATATCGAAATTGAGGTATATATTATCATGATAACGAAACCTGTATACCAAATTTCCTTATGATATGTTCATCCTCTGTGAAGAAAATGAGTGGAAACTGCAAATACAAGTAACTGGAATTTTTCTACATCCAAGGGCCATAATTCTGTCAAAAAATTTTCAATTGTACCAAATATCGAACTTGACCTAGATATTATCATGATAAATTTGTATACCAAATTTCATTCCAATATGTTCATCCTCTGCGAAGAAAATGAGTGGAAACTGCAAATAACTGGAATTTTTCTACATCCAAGGGCCATAACTCTGTCGAAAATTGCTCGATCTTACCCATTATCGAACTTGACCTAGATATTATCTTGATAAACCTGTATACCAAATTTCATTCCAATATGTTCATCATCTGTGAAGAAAATGAATGGAAACTGTTGGTGGACCGATCGACAGACCGACCGACAGACAGCAGCAAAGCAACAATGCCCTCCCTTCTTCAAAGGGGGGCATAATTATCATTTTATGGTTTTATACAGTCATACACATAATAGTATGAGTTGATATCTTCACAAGATATCTGGTTCAATACATAAAATACACATAATAGTAATGAGTTGATATCTTCACAAGATATCTGGTTCAATACATAAAATACACATAATAGTAATGAGTTGATATCTACGCAAGATATCTGGTTCGATACATACACTGAGTAGGAGTGAGTTGGAGGCGGGGTCCATCTGGTCCTCTATCAGGATGATCTCTGGCGTCTCCATGCTGACAGTTACTGACATCTCACTTGTAGGGGGAGGCGGGGGCGGAGCTTTGGATGGTGTAGCCACTGTCAATCAATAATAACTCATTATATTACATTGAAAATCAAGAGGAGTAAATCTTATCACGGGGAGATGGGGCTGAGGTTTGTATGGTGTAGCCACCGTCATTTAATAATAACCCATATCATACTATATGTACATAGAAAATCAAACTTTTAAATTGAAAAGAAGCATAACCCCATGAAACACCAAATAAAACCAGACTTACTTATGAATCATATGTTTTTCACTTATTGTTATTAGTTTAATCTGTCTGTTTGTTTCTCTTAAATTGTACCTTTGGAGTGGGCGTTTCCTGTAGTGGGCGGGGCAGGTTTGGAGTCTGGGAGTCCACTGGTGAAGAAGTCAGCGAGGGGCATCAGGAAATCAAGACAGACCACCACCCGAATACTGCAAACCTTCACATTCACTGAAATACAGAGAGAAATGCTAGCTTTATTTAATGTTATTACAGCATTGTAAATATTGGGGCATCAAAAAACCCAGACACACCTCCACCTCCTCTTTCTCCCTTACATGGCACATATCTTCTACAATAATTTGAATGACCGGCTTTTTCATTCTCTCTCTCTCTATCATCTTCATTCTGTGTAGGATCCTTGGTACATCTATAATATAAATAATCTCAATCTCCCTCTTTGTCTCTCTGCCTGTCTCTCTCTCTCTCTCTCTTTCTCTCTCTCTCTCTGCTACACCCACCATCTTTATTCTGGGAGGGATCCTGAGTGAACTGTACATCTATCATATCATTCTCATTCTCTCTTTCTCTCTCTCTCTCCCCTACACCCACCATCTTTATTCTGGGAAGGATCCTGAGTGAACTGTACATCTATCATATCATTCTTCTTCCCTCCTGAGGTCACTCTCTCTATCATCCTGAAAAATTTAAATATGTCAAGACAAAAATATCAACTCTTGACTACATTTTGATTTGAAAATGAGACTGAATATTAATGTATTATGTGGATGTACAGATACAGATGATTATATTGATGCCACATATTGACAGAATGAATTAATGCACAAATGTATTTATAAAAGAATGAATGAATGGTAAATATGAAATGCAAATAATTGATATTTTATTTATTATTATCAATTCAGTTGGATGAATGGGAAACATTTATACATAATACAAAATTTTCAATGCATAGAGTGTATGAAGATTTTTCAAGGCATCTGAGGATTTTGTGTGATAGTTGTACATATTAATCAAATTCCATTTTGTTTTCATGTTGAAAGGAAATTCAGAGCTAAAAACATGCTAGATGATAAATTTTCATGGGATGAAGCTTCATAATTTCTTTTATTAATATGCTTATAACTGAAAAATACAAATGAAAGAATAGTTAGTTTGAAATGAAATGGATAGAAACTCGTAATCAAAGAAAAATCTAATAGACAATAATATTCTGTAAATATCATTAGCATGCAGATATGATAGAATGATAATCGCAAATGTATCATACTTAGCTGTATGCTCTTTTATTTATCATAATTATATATCTGACATTGCCTTGATATTTTCTGTCAAATAACTGTACGTGCTTAATACGATACATCAGATTCTACTGATCAGAAACTAAAATAAACAGGAATCCGAAACAAATCCCTGACATCAATTTTTTTTATATGAAAATATTGCTGTTAAATAAAAGCAAAATAAAAACTAAACTATTTACAGTTATGGTAATTACTGAACTTAATATTGACAAATACCCCTAATGAACACAGCAGTTAATAAGAATAGAAAACAAGGGAAATTGGCCAAAAGTTGGAATTCTTAATAATATGTGTTTTTGACAATGCAAGATGATCCGAAACAAAACAATTGTTATTAGTTGAAATAAAATTCAAAATTCATGCAGACATTTTTTTTTTCATTTAATAGGTTTTTTACCTTATGGGAGGATGGGAGCTATAGGTAACAAAGCATGAAATTGTATAAACCAATGAAATGACCTGATATAGCTGAAGAACTGTCCATAACACATGCGCCTGTCATTATTCAATCGAACAATTTATTATTGTAAATGTGTAACATTTCACTGGGTATTCTTTTTAGCGTTTTTTGGTGGAAAGTGACTTCTGCTTATTCGAGTACATCGCTAAATGCCTTTGATATAATTATGTATTAGAATAAGTACATTCAGAAAAACGCCAATTGAATTCAATTCCATGCTAACTTATCGAAAAACATTTCCTGCCAAATATTGTACATGCTAAATATAATATGTTTACAGTATCAATGACATATGATTCAGAGAAATTATTGTTCAATTGATCAATCAAGGAGCAAAAATAAACCTGTATACAGTACTTGAATCAATAAATTTGATAGATTAACAACAGGGCATGAACATTTTAAGAAAAATACTTTGGTTTATTTTCGGGTTCTTTCATCATACCGTAATGTCACGTGTATAACACGCACTTTTTTTCAGCCAAAATTTGATCAAAAGTGGGGGGTGCGTGTTATACATAGGACTAAAATTTTACCCCATTTTTTCAAGCCGTGATTCTTAATTACCTCGGGAGACGTGACTGCCGATATAGCGTGTTATGCAAGTTGTATGAGTGTATATTTTCTGCTGATATAGCGCGTTATGCAAGTTGTACGAGTGAATACCAAATTTACTGCATCAGAAATACCTTATTCTTAGTTTTATTTCCATGTATTGAAATATTTATCCACTCTCAACACTATTTCTTGCATCAAACAAGTTTAAATATCGCCAGTGTAATCGCCATTACGTAAGCAATCACCTGTTGACTCGGCGCGTGGTCAATGTTTGTTTAACAATTTCTGGTGTCAGAAGCATGCACCTGTCTTGTGTCGGACTTCACAGGGTGTTTTCAAGTGCAGAAAGCTTAGCAATTACTATGATTTGATGAAACTTGTTTACTTTGTATCCAGTAATGCAGTTACACGCTATTGTTTTACATAGACACTGTTAGAAATAAATCGATCATTTGTACGACTTGATAATGACGATATACGACATACATACGTTTCTTCAGAATGTTTATTTAACAACAATCAATGAGTTTGACTATAATTAATCTTTTGATGTTGTTTTGGTTTATATCTGCAAACATTATAACTTTTAAGCTCGGTTGCCGTTCTTCCCTACGTATGATGATCTTCAACTTTTCCACTGTTTTACGAAGTGTCTAATGATATTTGATACCGCCCATGTAAATCATGCCGTCCTTTTTAAGTAAAATTGTAAGAACTTTGACTCTAATATCGCTTGGGCAATGTTCCGATCACTAAATTACAGTAATTGCGCTTGGGTTACAAAATTATCATTAAACATCGATAGTTATTTGGAAAAATGGCGGCCGTCGATTTTCATCATTGTGCTATGTTCCGATCACAAAATTAAAGAAATTGCGCATGGATTATAAAATTATCATGAAACATCGATTGTTTGGGGGGAAATTGCGGCCGTTGATTTCGCCATTTTTGGGTGCGTGTTATACATAGGACCTGCTGTTTTTTCGCTATTTTTTGGGCAACTTTGGGGGTGCGTATTATACACGAGTGCGTATTATACACGATACATTACGGTACAATGTATTGCTTGATTTGGGGAAATCTTGGCTCCCAATATATGAGACACCATACATTGTCAAATAGAACATGTATTACAGTCAATGAATTCGATGAATTCACAGAAGGAACAGGAAGTCTAATTTCTTCTTCATCACATGGTCAAAGTTGAATTAAAATATCAGTTGCAATTTATGAAACATGGAAATGAAAATGCATGAGCAATTTTCTTGATGAAAATACTAGCACATCAGTTTACAAGAAAGGCCAAGTCATTTCCTATGAAAATGATGGTCAAGCTCAAAATTTAAGTATCAAGCAATTAAGTATCAAGCAATTTATCTCCCTTTCAATCTTGATAAATTTCTGAATCCAAGGTTACACGTGTTATATCTCCAGAAAATGAGTTATAATGAGCAAAGCCAGTAATTCCCACTTTCAATGTAAATAAATTCAGGTTAATAACCAAATCCAGAGTTACATATTTATTACCCAATAATGTTACAATTATGATGAGCAAAAAGCCAGTTATCTTTTTCCGAGTTATGAGCATAAAACCATCTAACACCCCATCAAATATTAATGAATTTCAATATAATAACCAAATCTATAGTTACAGATATATTCTCTGATAAAATAATGTTATAAGTAAAATCACTAGTTATCTCCCCTAACAGGGTGCTGATTCTCCTTAAGTTTACCTCTTTATGCCCGCTTCCTGTTTCTGCTTCCTCTTGTCATCCACCACTGTGTCTTTGAGAATGACACTGGTTGTCAAGGAGCCATCACTCTTCATCTCACCTTTGACCCCGACGACCTCAATCATGAACTGACCGAGGGCCTGGTCAACCGATCGAGAATTCTGACCATCTGTTGTCTAAAGAAGAAAAAACTAACAAGTAGCAATGGTGTTTATCCCAGGAGACAAAGCAAATATTTTCTCTTACTCTTTCCATTTCTCTCTCTCTCATCCTACATTCTGTTTATTAGTCCATCATGCATCTATGACTCTGTCTCCATTTTTGCGTATCCTTCTCTTAAATTAATTCAACACCATCCCTACCCTTTAAAGAAGATTTGACATCTCCCTATCTCATCCCCTACACACTTTCTACTCCACAAAAGAATATCAAGATTGTATAGATTTTCCTCTCTCTCCTCTCTCTCTCTCTCTCTCTCTCTCTCTCTCTCTCTCTCTCTCTCTCCTTCACTCACCAGTGTACTTTCCCCTGAGTACAGTGTGGCTGAGAGAGAGTTGATCTGGAACTGGAACTTGAGCTGAGTGTGGAGCTTATATGTATCCGACTGCTCCGGAGGGGTCAAAGTTATGGCAGGTGCACCAGCTGTCAAAGGAGATAATTTTTTAACACCACACAGGTATTGACAATAATATACACAATTTACCATTTTTAAATTAAAAAAATCACACAAGTTACATAACTATTTCATTGCCAAATAAAAAAAAGTAGATTTTTATAAATTACATCAACCTTACATACCTGTGGTGGTTTTCTCTGTATCAACGGTTTGACCTTGGGCTGGGGTCATTTCTGTGTCCTTGACCTTTGATGATCCAGCAACTGTGTCAGACTTCTGACCTTCAGACAAGTTGTCACTGAGCAAGGTCATAATGACTTTGTAGTCACCTTGACTCATAGTCGCCTAAAAATTGCAAGGATATTTTTATTAGGTACGTGTACTGCAAGATGGTTTGTTGTAAGATTATGAATTTTTACCTTTTCATTACAAAATAAAAATACTTTTTTCATCATATAATTCATGATATCAAAATACAAATATCTCTCAAAAACAATGCCGCTTATTGATTGGTTTCCTTGTTGTATTTAATGATCTTGACCTTTGACGAACCTCTTTGTGACCTTGACCTTTGGTCTAACTATTTTCATATTGACCTCAAACTGACCTCTATGCTCTCCAGCTGACCACCGATATCCACGGCAGGGATTTCCTTGTACCATCCAAATGCCAGGTTCCTGGTAACAGACAGGTTAAGCGATACCGGTTCTAAAACTAGGCACTGTCCCACCACTTCCTTCTCTGTGCTCAACTCCGCTCTGAAATTTCAAAATGACCCAGAGCTCTAGATGGCAATATAACAACTTAAATGCTCTCAACACATTAATTGGGATACATGTATTAGATATCTTTGTCACACCAATACAAGTGAATTCTGACCTTCATTACGGTACCATTGAGAAAAAAAAACATAAAGTAAAGCCTTCTGATTCTAAAATATAATTCCAAATTTAGAGGAATGAAACTGACTTTGCTTTAAGCGTGATTTCATTCTTTAGCAATTCTGATGAAATCATGTTTTATTTGTGACTTCATCATTACCTACCGAGCAACCTTCAGCGACTTCAAATCAATCTTCATTGCGTCCAGAACTGCCGGGATTTTGGCGTCTGTCTTGACAGGACTGAATGAATTACTGACATCAAGATGTCCAAAGTCCACCATTAAGACATTCAAGGAATCGGAGCGCTGAGGAACTAGGATAACGGGGGCACTCATGGAGACCTTGATGGATACGCGAGGCGATTTCTCTGCTAACTGGGCCATGGCGACCTTTGCACTCTCAGTCATGGCCTCGGATGCCTCGCGGACTTTCCCCTTGGCGGCCTCAATCTGACTTTCTAACTCCTCTACTTGGAAACCATTCAGGTATTCCTGTTTAGAGACATATGATTTGGAAAGAAATCTTGTTGAAGATCAGGTGTAGAACTTAAAGACAAGTTGTCAAATGAAACAATAAATTCTAGATTACCAGTAAATCGCTGACAAATCTCATCAGGAACACCCCTCTAATACATCCAAGCTGGACGTCCACGCTGGTGTCTACACATGACATGTCCGAGTATTTATCACCCTCTGTCGCGTTATTGTAAATCGTCAGGTTCAGCTTCAACACAGCATCACCCTTGATTTCTACAATCTGTAAAAGACATCATTTAGTACTAATAACACCATGCATTGAAAACTGTTTCTAGCACAAACACTGCTCTCTTAAGTATAAAGAGACTGCTCCCTTACTCTAACTGATCCCTTTGAGCCTCTAACTTAAAGACTGCTTGCTTTCCGTTATTAACATAAATACTGATCACTTAGTCCAAAACACAGACACCTCCCTGATAATGACTTCTTACCTTTGGATACTTGGTTTTTGTATTGGAGTCATACACAGTGACCTCCCTTAGTTCTGACGTTACAACAGTCTTGCTGTCCTGTATCACTACACCTGCTGATATACCTGTAAAACACATCTGTGTGTCATATACTGCATGAAAGAGGATATTTTCCATCAAAAACTTTCTAGTCAAAATTCATTTTGTATTCAAAGTTAGTGCATTCACTGTTTCATTATGGAATAGTGAGATTTGATTTTTATTTAAAGAACATTATTTAAAGAAAATTTTTGTGATGATCAATGAAATCAATGCTCATCAAAGTAAGAGATATATTGTGACAGTTTGAACAGGAAGATTTTTTGCACTAATTTACATATCCTTGCAACTTTATGTTTTCACAATACCCACAAAAACTAATGCCCAAGAATATTATTCACATCAACACAAGTACTGTAAATAAACACTAACCTGATTGCATATCTCTTAACATTGTTTAGAATGAGTTCAGATGCTGATCTTTCTTACCATTGATCCTGGCATTTGTTATGACGGTGTTATTTGTACACACTGCCACTCCAAATCCCTCCAGCTCAGCGGTCACACGAAGGTTTATCCTCTCTGTATCCTTAACTTTCCCTGCAAAACATTAATGTATATATACATACTGTACATAGATTTTCTGATTCAAAGAATCAGGGGTTTCTGTATTGCATACTAAGGGTACCAACTACGGACCTGTCCAGTGGTGAACATTATGTGTTTCTGCACTATCTATCCTTCCTGTCTGAGTTTGTTCTGACCTTATAATGTGAACATTAATTTTTCTGACCTTTTCCCCACATTAACCTTAATTTTAAACAGGTGACCTCTCTTCGACATCATAATGATATTTTTTTCAACTTTAATCTCACTTGTACTCTAATTTTTTTTCTTTGTAACAAACTTTGACCTTTCTCTGACCTTATGATACACTGACCTTGAACTTTTGAACTTGATGACCTACCTTTTTGCTGTGACCCCTTTGACCCGGCCTGTTTATCTTTTGCGGTCTTTGGTTGGTCCTCCTTCTTTTTCTGGTCTTCTGCTTTGGTCTTTGCTTCCTTGGTCGGAGATTCTTCAACCTAAAAAATTAACATAATAAACAAAGCTTTCAAAAAAGAGTGACACTGTTTTATTTTATGATCAAACATTAAGTTTTTTTTTTTTAAACAGCAACATGTAACTGTTAAAAGATTTATACAGATAAAAATTATTAGACTCAGTTAACAAGCCCTCACATAAATGTAAACATGTCGAAACTTAAATCAAGACTAAGATCATAAATATTTAAGGTCTTCCGTTTCCAACGGAAGACCTTATTGTTTTCGTACTGTTTCTTATTATTATTATTAAGGTCTTCCATTTCCAACGGAAGACCTTATTGTTTTCGTACTGTTTCTTATTATTAAGGTCTTCCGTTTCCAACGGAAGACCTTATTGTTTTCGTACCGTTTATTATTATTTTTTTTTTCCAAATTTTGTGCACGCGATTTCTCGAAATCTACTCAACCGATCTGAACAATTTTTTCACAGATGATGGGAAATTATCTGAATTTTATATGTTTTTGAATTTTTTGTCGTCGTCACTTCCGGTCCGGATTTACGGTCGATTTTGTAATTTTTTACGACCAATTTTGTGTAGAGTTGATCTCAGAAACTATAAGAGATATGACTTTGAAATTTTCAGGATAGGTAGAGCATGGTTTGAAGTTGTGCACTATTTAGTTGTTTTGCACCAGTGGCGCTATTCCTTGGAGCTTGCTTAGGCACAAAAATGGGGTACAGATTTCGAATCAAAATTTCCATATGTTTTGATCTGTATCTTTTTATCAGTTGATATTTTGACAAGACATATAGAACAAAAGTAGTAGAGAATCAAAAGTTCTATCCAATAAAATCAAGAAAAAGGGGCTGGTCCCTTTAATTAGGGACCAAGAGACTCGTAAATTCTATTACGAATAACTTGAAAACGATAAATATTTTGTTATGCATTATAAAAATCAAAGTTGTTGATCTCTACATTATCGGTTTGAAAGAGTCATCGTCAGGCCCATGTCTGACGTAATTAGGGTTTTTATTCTTTATCTTCAATTTTTTTTTTTTTTTGGGGGGGGGGGGGGTAATTTTGAAATCGTATCGATATCTCATGGTATCATTTTATCTAAAAAAAAAAAAAAAAAATCGGACGGAAGACCTACTCGTTACTCGTAACGAGGTCGTATCTAGTGATACCAAATCCTGCACAATCTTCTACAAAAATCGTTATGTGCATGGCGTTTAAGAGTGGTAGACAATAAGTTGAATAATGTTGTCTGAGGTGGGATTGGAACGCACCTTTGGGTTCGCGCGTACGAATTTCATTGACCATGCAGAGAGTGCAATCAAAACCACTTAATTCATGGACGTGAGAGTGTGTTAATGCCACGGTAAGGACATAAATAGAAAGGTCAGGTCTAAATAATGTTAGTAATTGATTGAACAGTGGGGAACATGTCAGTTTCAAAAGCTGCGATCGGAAAGCAAACCGAAAGTAGAAATCGCGGGTTCAGTTTACACCAACGCAAGGATGTCGATAAACAATTAGTTATGCATTCTGCACATGTATTTCTGTTTTAAAAGTTTTTTTCACGTCGTTTACAAGGATAATCTACTGTTTGAATTAAATGGGATTGATATAATTATGCTTGATAAATGAAGAAATGACGAAACACGTAACATGTAAATTTATTCAGTATAAAATCGATGACTGTAATTTTCACAGTTTCAACATTCAGAAATAATGCATATCTTTTCTGATTTAACAAAATACAAAAAATATACATGCATCTGAATAGTTATACGTTTGCTTACATCCCGTGCACTGTGTACATTTTGATTCCCCGTACAATCAATACGTGCTGTTTGATTTCAGGATTTTAATTATAAATTGTTCATTCTGCTTAAGATTTGGCCGACAATAAGAATGAGGTCCGATGTACATTTACATGAGTTTTTATTTAAAATTGAGTGAAAGGATCGGGAGTTTCAAATTTTTCCCCTACAGATCAAGCCATACACGGCAGCTGAAGATTCAATAGTCATTTTTAGTCGCCTTAAACTCCTAAAAGGTGTCAAAAAGTAACCCCCGGACCACATTTTTTAAATTGTATTCTTTCCTCTGTACAATAAACCGAAAAGATTTTAAAAATCAGATGAATAGTATAAAAGTTACAATTTTTTTTTAGTTTTTTTTTTTTCATTTGTTTTTTTTTTTGGGGGGGGGGGGGGTTAGCCCCCTCTAAAACCCTTAATTTTTGGCAGTTTTATTCCCAAGACCCTTTCTAGGTCTGCTCATAACGTTAATCATTATATAGATGAAATATGGAAAGCTTCACTTTTAAACTGTGCGAGAAAACGAAGAACGCGTGATTTCAATATTTTACCTTATTAAGGTCTTCCGTTTCCAACGGAAGACCTTATTGTTTTCGTACCGTTTATTATTATTTTTTTTTTCCAAATTTTGTGCACGCGATTTCTCGAAATCTACTCAACCGATCTGAACAATTTTTTCACAGATGATGGGAAATTATCTGAATTTTATATGTTTTTGAATTTTTTGTCGTCGTCACTTCCGGTCCGGATTTACGGTCGATTTTGTAATTTTTTACGACCAATTTTGTGCAGAGTTGATCTCAGAAACTATAAGAGATATGACTTTGAAATTTTCAGGATAGGTAGAGCATGGTTTGAAGTTGTGCACTATTTAGTTGTTTTGCACCAGTGGCGCTATTCCTTGGAGCTTGCTTAGGCACAAAAATGGGGTACAGATTTCGAATCAAAATTTCCATATGTTTTGATCTGTATCTTTTTATCAGTTGATATTTTGACAAGACATATAGAACAAAAGTAGTAGAGAATCAAAAGTTCTATCCAATAAAATCAAGAAAAAGGGGCTGGTCCCTTTAATTAGGGACCAAGAGACTCGTAAATTCTATTACGAATAACTTGAAAACGATAAATATTTTGTTATGCATTATAAAAATCAAAGTTGTTGATCTCTACATTATCGGTTTGAAAGAGTCATCGTCAGGCCCATGTCTGACGTAATTAGGGTTTTTATTCTTTATCTTCAATTTTTTTTTTTTTTTGGGGGGGGGGGGGGGGGTAATTTTGAAATCGTATCGATATCTCATGGTATCATTTTATCTAAAAAAAAAAAAAAAAAATCGGACGGAAGACCTACTCGTTACTCGTAACGAGGTCGTATCTAGTGATACCAAATCCTGCACAATCTTCTACAAAAATCGTTATGTGCATGGCGTTTAAGAGTGGTAGACAATAAGTTGAATAATGTTGTCTGAGGTGGGATTGGAACGCACCTTTGGGTTCGCGCGTACGAATTTCATTGACCATGCAGAGAGTGCAATCAAAACCACTTAATTCATGGACGTGAGAGTGTGTTAATGCCACGGTAAGGACATAAATAGAAAGGTCAGGTCTAAATAATGTTAGTAATTGATTGAACAGTGGGGAACATGTCAGTTTCAAAAGCTGCGATCGGAAAGCAAACCGAAAGTAGAAATCGCGGGTTCAGTTTACACCAACGCAAGGATGTCGATAAACAATTAGTTATGCATTCTGCACATGTATTTCTGTTTTAAAAGTTTTTTTCACGTCGTTTACAAGGATAATCTACTGTTTGAATTAAATGGGATTGATATAATTATGCTTGATAAATGAAGAAATGACGAAACACGTAACATGTAAATTTATTCAGTATAAAATCGATGACTGTAATTTTCACAGTTTCAACATTCAGAAATAATGCATATCTTTTCTGATTTAACAAAATACAAAAAATATACATGCATCTGAATAGTTATACGTTTGCTTACATCCCGTGCACTGTGTACATTTTGATTCCCCGTACAATCAATACGTGCTGTTTGATTTCAGGATTTTAATTATAAATTGTTCATTCTGCTTAAGATTTGGCCGACAATAAGAATGAGGACCGATGTACATTTACATGAGTTTTTATTTAAAATTGAGTGAAAGGATCGGGAGTTTCAAATTTTTCCCCTACAGATCAAGCCATACACGGCAGCTGAAGATTCAATAGTCATTTTTAGTCGCCTTAAACTCCTAAAAGGTGTCAAAAAGTAACCCCCGGACCACATTTTTTAAATTGTATTCTCTCCTCTGTACAATAAACCGAAAAGATTTTAAAAATCAGATGAATAGTATAAAAGTTACAATTTTTTGTTAGTTTTTTTTTTTTCATTTGTTTTTTTTTTTTGGGGGGGGGGGGTTAGCCCCCTCTAAAACCCTTAATTTTTGGCAGTTTTATTCCCAAGACCCTTTCTAGGTCTGCTCATAACGTTAATCATTATATAGATGAAATATGGAAAGCTTCACTTTTAAACTGTGCGAGAAAACGAAGAACGCGTGATTTCAATATTTTACCTTATTAAGGTCTTCCGTTTCCAACGGAAGACCTTATTGTTTTCGTACCGTTTATTATTATTTTTTTTTTCCAAATTTTGTGCACGCGATTTCTCGAAATCTACTCAACCGATCTGAACAATTTTTTCACAGATGATGGGAAATTATCTGAATTTTATATGTTTTTGAATTTTTTGTCGTCGTCACTTCCGGTCCGGATTTACGGTCGATTTTGTAATTTTTTACGACCAATTTTGTGCAGAGTTGATCTCAGAAACTATAAGAGATATGACTTTGAAATTTTCAGGATAGGTAGAGCATGGTTTGAAGTTGTGCACTATTTAGTTGTTTTGCACCAGTGGCGCTATTCCTTGGAGCTTGCTTAGGCACAAAAATGGGGTACAGATTTCGAATCAAAATTTCCATATGTTTTGATCTGTATCTTTTTATCAGTTGATATTTTGACAAGACATATAGAACAAAAGTAGTAGAGAATCAAAAGTTCTATCCAATAAAATCAAGAAAAAGGGGCTGGTCCCTTTAATTAGGGACCAAGAGACTCGTAAATTCTATTACGAATAACTTGAAAACGATAAATATTTTGTTATGCATTATAAAAATCAAAGTTGTTGATCTCTACATTATCGGTTTGAAAGAGTCATCGTCAGGCCCATGTCTGACGTAATTAGGGTTTTTATTCTTTATCTTCAATTTTTTTTTTTTTTTTTGGGGGGGGGGGGGGGTAATTTTGAAATCGTATCGATATCTCATGGTATCATTTTATCTAAAAAAAAAAAAAAAAAATCGGACGGAAGACCTACTCGTTACTCGTAACGAGGTCGTATCTAGTTATTAGGGCTTTTCGACTTTCGGTCGAAAAGACCTATTGTTTTCGTTCTGTTTTATTATTATTATTCTTCTCGACAAAGTTTCGTCGGCGATTTTTTGAAAACGGAACCGAAAAATAAAAATTTAATGTTTGATTCTTTTAGCAATTTTTTAGTTCTCCCGTATGTCCCTTTTTGGACTTCCGCTCTATATACTTCCGGTTTACACATGCAAAAAAACAAAATATTAAAAGGACCTTTGTATCTATTTTATTTTTTGATTATAAACTATGAAATTTTGGATTTAGATACTTCATAGTTTGATATACAAAATTGTAAGCGACAACTTTTTTCTATCTCTTGCTGTTTTCGAGATATTAGACTTCAAACTATGAAAAAAGGGGGGATGAAAAAAGTAAAAATTGAAATTACCAACAAATTTGTTAAATGAGGAATGGGAAATGTTAAAACTGTCATAATTATCATATATTTAAAGTTTCGTTTGAAACCATTCACAACTTCCGGTTTTATAAGTTGATTAAAAATCGTCTATGGGTGTTTTAATGATAAACTGAATTCACGCGTGCTTCGTTTTCTCAAACAGTTTTCAAGTAAATATGTTCATATTTAACTTTTCAAATGAAGGACCAAATACGCAGACCGGAAAAGGTTTTGGGATTAAAATTTTGAAAAATAAGGGATCTAGAGGGGTCAAAGTTGAAAACAGCCCTTTAGCTGTAACTTTTATATTTTTCATCCGATTTTTAAAATCTTTTCGGCTTAGAGTTCAGAGTAGAGAGTACAATTTAAAAAATATGGTCCGAGGGGCCACTTTTTGACTCCTTAAAGGGGTTTTGAAGGCCCAAAGATAACATCTTGTTTAAATTTCAAAATTGTTTTTGGAAGAGTTATCTCGCTTTGCTCTAAGAATGTAGAGAATAAATACTCTTGGCATACCAAGTTTTGCGTCCCATGAATGAATACTTACTTTGAAATGATTTTTTGAAAATATTCTTCTGAAAATTAGAAGTGTAGCTACTTGTTAAATTCTGGAGTAATCTTTCTTTTCATACTGCAGTACTCATAAATTCCTATTTAAGCAACTGGTTAAACCGAGGCGTTTAGAAAATTTAGATTAGAGATATTTTTTTGACACTTTAAATAATAAAGGGAAACTGGGGCTGTCGAAAAGCCCTTACTTTTTGTTGAAGACAAAAAAAGTTCTAGTTATTATTATTTTCCAAATTTTGTGCACGAGATTTCTCGAAATCTGTTCGACCGATCTCAACCATTTTTTCACAGATGTTTGGGCGTGATCTAAACTTCATACATTTTTCTTAATTTTTTCGTAGTCACTTCCGGTACCGAATTGTCGGCCATTTTGTAATTTTTAACGACCCATTTTGTGCAGCTATAAACTCGAAAACCATAAGAGATATGAATATGAAATTTTCAGGATAGGTAGACTATAGTTTGAAGTTGTGCAGCATGTAGTTGTTTAATGCCTGTTGCGCCATTTCTTGGAGCTCGCCTGGGCACGAAAATTGGGTACGAATTTTCTTTCAAAATTTTCACACGTTTTGATTTATATCTTTTTATCAGTTGATATTTTGTTAAAACATATACAACAAAAGTGGCAGAGAATCAATAGTTCTTTCCAACGAAATCAGGAAAAAGGGGCTGGCCCCTTTATTTAGGGGCCAAGGCACTCGTAAACTCTATTACAAATAACTTAAAAACGATTTAGATTTTGTAATGCATTATAGAAGCAAAGTTGTTGATCGTACCAATATCCATTAGAAAAAATCATTGCCACGTTCATTTATTACGCAATTAGGGATTTTTAGGGGCCAAAGTACTTAAACGTTGACGCAATATAAATAGAGAAGAAGACATATTTTGTTAGACATCATAGAAAAGAAAATGTTTGAATTAGTGATTGAAATCGATTCCACTTATCAAAACACGAATTTCTGTCCCCATTAGGGATCTAGAGGCCTGGCTCCTAAAATATTCAATCATTTGTATCTAAAAAATGATCAACAATTTTAGATGGGTGTAAGAACAAAAATTGTTAGTATTCTTAAGACCTTTTCAAAGAAATCAAGAAAAAGGGGCTGGCCCCCTTTTTTTTGGGGGGGGGGGCAAGAAACTCGTAAAGTATATTACAAATTACATAAAAACGATTAAGATTTCGTAATGCATTATAAAAGCAAAGTTGTTAATTGTAGCAATATCTATCTGGAAAACTCATTGCAACACCCATTTATTACGTAATTAGGGATTTGTATACATTATCTGAAAGTGTGTGTGTGTGTGTGTGTGGGGGGGGGGGGGTAATTCTAAAATATATCGATTATTCATGGTATGATTAAAAACAGAAATCGCAAGGAAGACCTACTCGTTACTCGTAACGAGATCGTATCTAGTTATTATTATTTTTTTCCACGAATTTTGTGCACGCGATTTCTCGAAAACTATTCGGCCGATTTCGACCATTTTTTCTCAGATGATAGCCAGTGGTCATAATTCTAGAAGTTTTTTGAAATTTTGAAATCGGCACTTCCGGTTCCGATTTACGGCCGATTTTGTCAGTTTTTACGACCCATTTTGTGCAGACATAAACTCAGAGACTATCAGAGATAGGAATATGAAATTTTCAGGATAGGTAGACCATAGGTTGAAGTTGTGCACAATGTAGTTTTTTGGCGCCAGTGGCGCCATTTCTATGAGCTCGCCTAGGCTCGAAAATTGGGTACGAATTTCGAATCAAATTTTTCATACGTTTTGATCTGTATCTTTTTATGAGTTGATATTTTGTCAAAACATATATAACAAAAAAGGTAGATAATCGAAAGTTCTTTTCAACAAAATCATGAAATAGGGGCTGGCCCCTTAAATTAGGGGCCAAGACACTCATAAACTCTATTACAAATAACATAAAAACGATAAAGATTTTGTAATGCATTATAGAAGCAAAGTTGTTGATCGTACCAATATCTTTTAGGAAAAAAACATTGCCACGCCCATTTATTACGTAATTAGGGATTTTTAGGGGCCAAAGTACTTAAACTTTGACGAAAAATAACTAGAAAAGTATACATATTTTGTTAGACATCATAGAAGAGAAAATGTTTGAATAAATGATTTAAATTGATTCCACTTATCAAAACACGCATTTCTGTCCCCATTAAGGATCTAGAGGGCTGGCCCCTAAAATATTCAATCATTTGTATCTCAAAAGTGATCAACAATTTTAGATGGATATAAGAACAAAAAATGTTAGTATTCATGAGACCTTTCGTATAAAATCAAGAAAAAGGGGCTGGCCCCTTTTTTTAGGGGCCAAGGCACTCTTAAACTCTATTACAATTAACTTAAAAACGAAAAAGATTTTGTAATGCATTATAGAAGCAAAGTTGTTGATCGTACCAATATCTATTAGAAAAAATCATTGCCACGCCCATTTATTACGTAATTAGGGATTTTTAGGGGCCACAGTACTTAAACTTTGACGAAAAATAACTAGAAAAGTAGAAATATTTTGTTAGACATCATAGAAGAGAAAATGTTTGAATTTATGATTTAAATCGATTCCACTTATCAAAACACGAATTTCCGTCCCCATTAATGATCTAGAGGGCTGGCCCCTAAAATATTCATACATTTGTATCTCAGAAATGATCAACAATATTACATGGGTGTAAGAACAAAAATTATTTGTATTCTCAAGACCTTTTCAAACAAATCAAGAAAAAGGGGCTGGCCCCTTAAATTAGGGGCCAATGCACTCGTTAACCCTATTACAAATAACTTAAAAACGATAAAGATTTTGTAATGCATTATAGAAGCAAAGTTGTTGATCGTACCAATATCTATTAGAAAAAATTATTGCCACGCCCATTTATTACGTAATTAGGGATTTTTAGGGGCCAGAGTACTTAAACTTTGACTCAATATAACTAGAGAAGTAGACATATTTTGTTAGACATCATAGAAGAGAAAATGTTTGAATTAATGATTTAAATCGATTCCAGTTATCAAAGCACGAATTTCTGTCCCCATTAAGGATCTAGAGGGCTGGCCCCTAAAATATTCATACATTTGTATCTCAAAAATGATCAACAATTTTAGATGGGTGTAAGAACAAAAATTGTTAATATTCTTAAGACCTTTTCAAAGAAATCAAGAAAAAGGGGCTGGTCCCTTTTTTTTTGGGGGGGGGGGGGGGGGCAAGAAACTCGTAAAGTCTTTTACAAATTACATAAAAACGATTAAGATTTCGTAATGTATTATAAAAGCAAAGTTGTTAATTGTAGCAATATCTATCTGGAAAACTCATTGCCACACCCATTTATCACGTAATAATGGATTTGTATACATTATCTGAAAGTGGGAGGGGGGGGGGATAATTCTAGAATTGTATCGATTATTCATGGTATGATTTAAAACAGAAATCGCAAGGAAGACCTACTCGTTACTCGTAACGAGATCGTATCTAGTTACATTTTATTTTTTTAAATTCAGTTCTAAATTCAAAAATACGAAATACACAGTAAGTTGAAACCTCGGTCTTGAAATCTCCTGTCTTCCAAGTATTTCATTTTCAGGGGTGTAGATGGGAGGGTTGGGGGAAGGTTATCCTTTTCCCTATTTTGAGGGGGGATCATTTTACATCACAAAATAAATCAAGATAATGGAATACAGTTTTATATGTCTTATACCTGCAAACTCTTCTGCAGTTGAGCTGCAAACTTCATCACACTAAGCAGAGCCTCCTGGTGAAGCAGTACTTCAAGGGAGGTAAATGTTACACCGATCTTCTGCTCCGTGTTCTCAAACGTCGATTCAAACTCAGGTCCCTCTGGATCAGCCTGATCAAACAGTCAACACAGTTTGAAAAATCACAAATATTACAAAAATGAGGGAAGATTTCATGACACTAAAATATTAAAAGAATATATGCATTGTGATTAACCTTACAAATTTTTATGTTAAGTCTTAGAACAGCTTTAATGTTCCAAAATTTAACTCAGTTTTATCATGCATTGTATTATTTTATTGCAATATCTTTTAACCAATCAATTTCTCAGACAATTATTCAATGGTGGTTCTTAAACATGGCATGGGGCGATCAATATGGACACAGAACAAAATGTTGGTGAAACTGACCTTGTGGAAGGTGAAGGTCAGTAGACGTGTCTCCTCATTAGTGGGCGTGTTAATCAAGTTAATCAGAGGTCCGCCCTCCAGCACTGTCAAAGCAAGGAAAATAATTAAATCTAGAATCTGACCCATTGCAAATTGTATCAAGATAGTTAGAATGGAAACAGATTTGGTTTGGCATCATAATCCTATAGTTACTGAATCAAATGAGTATAGTCTGGCTTATTGGAATGTACTAATTAGTCTCAGAGTAACTTTATCTGAATGTCTTAGGATTACCGGTATATAATCACTGCAAATTTTATATCTTCATCTTCCCATCTTTGAACACAAGATAAAGGGTAAAGCGATATTTACCTCTCATTATCATAAAATTCAATACAGTAAAACGCTTAAAATGAAGTGCCAGTGATTTTACTTTGGTATAATTGTAAATCGATAAATCCATCAAGTTAAAACCATATTATAAAGTTTCAATGAATGAAAATCAATTCACTGTAAGCCTCAATTCATTGTAAGCGTGTTAGCTATAACAGTTACTGTGTTTTACTGTATATATAAATATATATGCCAATGAATGTTTTCTGAAAAATCATTATGTTATAGAATGATTTCAATATCAGTGTAACACTGGAAACTAACTGCTGATGTCATAGTAATAATTTGTTACTGTAACTTTTTTTAAGGTTGGAGAATACCTGATGATGCCATGCTATCAATTTGTTACTATATTTAACACTGGAGTTTACCTGATGATGTCATGCTATCAATTTGTTACTATATTTAACACTGGAGTTTACCTGATGATGTCAAAGAATCAAGTTGTTGATTCAAACTTTCTGTGGCTGTTGGAACATGCAATAAAAATATAATGTCACTCAAAAAGCTAACAAACAAAGAACAAGTGAAAACAAAATAAAACTGCATCATAATATTTGTTAGTTGTATGGAAGAATGTAAAATAGTGATCTGGAATGAAAAGAGCTCTGAGAGAGAGAGAGAGAGAGAGAGAGAGAGAGAGAGAGAGAGAGAGAGACAGACAGACAGACAGACAGACAGACAGAGACAGAGGGAGGTTGGTATAATTAATGATACTTAACAATGGAGTAAGGAAGGTTAAATAAGATTTAAAGAGTTTAATTAAAAGGGAGAGAAAAAATCAAGAGCAAATAAAGATACAAATGTGAGAGAGAGCAAATGAAAGAGAAAAACAAGTAAAACTAGAACTTTTTTTTGTCTTCAACAAAAAGTAAGGGCTTTTCGACAGCCCCATTATCCCCTTTTAATTAAATGTTTAAAGAAAATATTCTCTAGTTTATTTCCAAGTGTTCTAAACGCCTTGGTATCCCAAGTTGCTTAGATAGCAACTTATGAGTAGTGCAATGTGAAAAGAAAGATAACTCCAGAACTTTACAGGTAGCTACACTTTAAATTTCCAGAAAAATATTTTCAAAAAATCATATTGAAGTAAGTATTCATTCCCTGGACACCAAATTTAGTATGCCTACAGTATTAATGCTCCTTATTCTTACAACAAAGCGAGACAACTCTTTGTAAAAAAAAAAGAATGAAATTTGAACAAGTTCTGATCTTTAGGTCCTTCAAACCCCTATAAGGACTCAAAAAGTGGCCCCTCGGACCATAATTTTAAAATTGTACTCTTTATTCTCAACAATAAACTGAAAAGATTTTTATAATCGGATGAAAGGTAAAAAAGTTACAGCTAAAAGGCTGTTTTGCACGTTGGCCCCTGCAGATCCCTAATTTTTTCGAGTTGTCTACCCAAAACTTTTTCAGGTCTCCGGATTGTGTGTGTCATTATACAGATGAAATATTGTAGCAATTACTTGAAAACCTTTTGAGAAAACGAACCACGCGTGATTTTTGTTTAACATTGCAACTCCCTTAGGCGATTTCATTGACCTATAAAACCGGAAGTAGTCATAATATTTTAATGAAACTAAGAATATATGTTAATTACATCTATGTTAATAATATATTGGCGTTAAATAATTTTTCAAAGGTCATTAAATTTTTTTGTTTTCTCATCCCCCCTTTTCTAAAGTTTAGGACTTTATATCTCAAAAACGGTAAGATATAGAAAGTTGTGTACGCTTACAATTTTGTACAGCAAGACAAGATGCATCTAATTCTAAAAGTTGAACATTCTAATATAAACACTAAACTAAGCATCGCGTTTTAATCAATTTTTACATTTTTCCTTGTAAAAACCGGAAGTACCGGAACCGGAAATCAAAAACCTTACATTCCATGGATTAAGAGATTTGCTGTAAGACCGTTTCAAAATTGTATCAATATTGCTTCCAGTTTTCAAAAAATCTGTCGAGAAAAATAATAATAATAATAATAATAAAAAAAGACAAAAACAATAGGTCTTTTCGACCGAAAGTCGAAAAGCCCTAATCAAAGTACTGAAGTACTGACGGGAGTTAATTTTATCGAATATTAATTATCTTAAATTCAACGATATGTTATTTTGCTTGGCAAGTAGTTTATAATCTCTTTTTGAATTACGCACATTTTTATAATATGGATTCTCGGATTTTTCCGACAAGAATTTCGAGAAAACCTCTAATGAATCACGTTGTGTAATATTTAAAAATAGAATTGATTTCATCAAACTATGTATCGGTATTCAAATTTATTTCAAAAAGTGTATGGATCCAACCAATAATGAACTCTAGTCTCATTCAACCAGATTCTCGGCTGTCTCCGTTAATCTTCGACATGTAAGAGATACCAGGTCGCGTGATAGATTGATGATGCGACATCTAAATATAGACTGACTCTCTGCTTGTCGGAGATGTACGGAGACAGCCGCTGGTTGAACGAGGCTATATTGAACTCTGGCGTAGGAATACATACGACTGCAAAAAACTTCTAAATTGTTCCTACTATTTAAAATCTGTCAGTGACTATTTCTTAAGTATTAATAAATAAGTTTCCTTTAAATTTAAAAAAATGCTTCAGCGTACATTACATCGAATTAAAATCAACTCCCAAAAAGCACATGAAAATGAAAAAATTTGAGAGAGAGAGAGAGAGAGAGAGGACTTGTTAAGGATTTTTTAAACAATCAAATCAAGTTCATAAAATTGACATTATTTTTCATTGGTCACTATTTACCAATCGAACAAGAACTTAACTTAGTCACCACAGAGAGACCATTGTGCTCTCACTGGAACAAATTACCATTCTTCTTTATATCAAATCAATAAAGTTTGATCAAATGTAAAATCAAGTTAAAAGGTGATTGCTATCAAATTTTGACCTGTAAGATATCTGGTTTGCTTAAACGTAATGCATTATCACTCACTACCATTCAGATTCTAAGTTTTGAAAAAATAAGTTGTGCCATATCATGGTACACATATAATAATGCTGAAGCAGGGCTCGACATTAACGCTTGTCCGCTTGTCCGGTACCAGTTAAAAAAATATACGGACAAGTGAATATTGCTTGCCACTTGTCCGACTGGACAAGTGCATTTTTATGTAAAGAAGTCTCCAACATTTTAAAAAGTAAAGAAAGTTTTGTGATAAGTTTATCTGTAGTCCCGTTATAAGTTTATCGATTAGTTATTTTGAATTTGATCCCGACTTCAAATTGAATCAATTGAGTTACTCTTGATCGGGATTGAAGTTCACTAATTACAAACAACTTTCAATATTGATCTGTAAAGATGTGGATCTTAGTTCTTACACAGTACCAAACACACATGTTATCAAAAAGAAAGGAAGAATAGGTAGCAAAGATAAACTTAAAAGGATTATGGAAAGAAATGTAATTTATATTAGGTTCCATTCATCATTGATAGACTATGATGACTTTTTATGTTTAGTTTAAAAAACAGATGAGAAATCAATTTAAGAGTTACATGTATTTTAAAATTTAAAATGTCTTGTAATTTGCCATGACAAAGCTACAGCTGACAAATCATGTTTAATGTTATATGAAACCAATACATTTAGGAAAGACACTTTAAGTTTCCATTTAAGAAGTCAGGTTATTAATGATGGCAAGAATAATCGATAAATGACTTTATTTTAGTAATACAGAACTGTAGTTTTCAAGTTGACAATATTTGATCTTTAATACTGAAAAATTTTTGGACAAGTGAAGTTGAAGTTCGGACAAGTAAATATCTTGGTCACTTGTCCGAATGGACAAGTAGGAAAAAAAGTTAATGTAGAGCCCTGTGAAGCTATTGAATCGATCAGAAAAGAAAGGGCTCTCTGTGTGACATCTTGAGGACATAAAATAATTTCATAACTTTGAAATCCAATAAGGCCTAAAAAAAAAATAGGTTTGTTTCCGCTTTCCCGACCGACCCTAACTTAAACCCGCCGACCCAAAAAAATTTTTCGAGTTTTTTCGTAAATTTCCGTTTTTATCCGTTTTTTGTTAAAATTTCGTTTTTATCCGATTTAAAAATTTATTGTGTCCTCCAAACTTAAGTCGTAAAAACGCTTATAGAACTTATTGAGATGTCATCAGTGTTGTGTAGATGTTTGTTATTTACAAATGGCAGCACATGTCGTGCCAGTTGAGCTCGAGAAATGTTCCCACCAGCCGGGGAAAAAGTTCATCACATCATTTAAATAATGACAACAAATACTTGTTTTTTTTTTTATCTTACCCAGTTTAATAGATAAATGGTTTAATATGCACAATTGAACAGATGGAGAGGGAAAAAAAAAAGATTAAAAAAAAAAAAAAAGCCGACCGACCGACCCTAATTTTTTTCAGCCTGAAAGCGGAAACAAACCTTTTTTTTTTTAGGCCTAATACACAATATTCATGCTGAAAATGTTGTAAACCAAGTTTGTTTTTTTTTTGGTCATGACAACTTTACCATTCAACTCTCCAATTATCACCATGAGTAGTTTCTGACAATTATGTCAAACAATCTTTGTCTCAAAAAAGTTCGTTCACTGTATCAAACACTTTAAAATTGGCATACTGACCTCCTGTTCTTATGTGTTCTTAGATCTC
Source organism: Magallana gigas (assembly GCF_963853765.1). Lineage (NCBI taxonomy): Eukaryota > Metazoa > Mollusca > Bivalvia > Ostreida > Ostreidae > Magallana > Magallana gigas. The sequence goes on along the minus strand of NC_088853.1, from coordinate 16,606,981 downwards.
TCAAAACTGACCTTTGAACTTGAGATTCTGCAAGTAGATTCCCCCTAAGTAGGCCTCAGCCTCCATATCAAATTTCCTGGTGGTTACATTGGTTCCCATTGTTGTGAGAACCAGTTTAATCATCGGAATATCCCCATCCTCTGTGTGTTCTTGCAAGCAGACAGACACCTGCAAAGTGACCAATCATTAGAGAGAAGCAAGAGAGGAAAATGACACCCAAACAGATAGAAGAAGAATTGACAGCAAAAGGAAACAATTGACTCCTCAATAAAATCAGATGGGATTTTTTTTATTTAACACTGATGGTATTTTCTTTTGTTACTGTTGCATGAACTATTATCATCCCATACTGACCTGTTAATTTAATGACTTTGTATATAATACACCCTATTGTTGACTATATAAAAATTTTCTAATCAAAAATAAGCCTTATGCATTTTTTTGGATGGGGGTTTAGAATTGGCATTGATGGAGTAAGATATTCACCATCTTGCTGTGACCCATGTCAGCCAATCAGAATGGAGGATTCTGACACAAATTGAATGTGTCTTAGATTGTCTAATTTAACCTACCTCTTTTATTTCAAACTTCATCTCCATTATAGTTCTGTTCACTACATCTTGTGGGCGGGATGGACCAGATTCACCTTCCTGTCAATCAAAAAGTTTCCAACCAATCAAACAGGTTCATGCATTATAGCCAATGACCAAAGTAGAACATTCTTTCTATTACAGATTATGTAGTCTTTCCTTTTAAGTACTAGGTAATTTGGTAATTTCAGAAAAGTTAGCATTCAAAATATTTAAATGTAAAACCACTACTAGATTGTTTTCATTAGATTGACCTGTACATAGGTTTAAGGTAGATTACCTGCTCAGCCATTTCAGCCGAAACGTTGACCACTTTCTTCATGATCCGATTCTCGTTGACATCCAGGGGAATATCAAAAGCATCCTGTAATTGAAATCAGACTCTTCAGTCAAACTTTCACTTGTAAAGTCAATATACACTATATACAGAAATGTCCCATGCACCTGTTTACAATTCATAAAGGCATTAATAGATATCAGGAAGATTTATATTGACTCAACTATTTATGGCTGCAAGAGCTATTATAACAGTCGTAATAGCACAGCCTTACTATTTTAGCATCTATATATCAACTTCTCTATCAACATATACAAGCAAGATAAAATCAAATCACTGAAATCACCGACACAAATTGTTGATATAGATATTTTTTAATGTCTAAACTTGAAAACTATGCAAGTAAAAAAGACTGACCCTATTAAAGGTACAAATAAATCAATAATTATTTCATTTTGGTGTGAACAGATATTAAATTGCAAAATTCTGAATAATCACTTGACTTCACCTTGACTACCTTTTATACCATCTTATGAAAGACCTGAACGGTCATGGCCAATATGGATTTTTACATAGCTACACCAACTGCTCTATAAGTCAATGATATTGGGCTAAAAATAGCACCCTGAGGGTCAATGAGACTCACAGAGAAGACATCCATATCTTCCAGTTCCTGATCCTCGTCCCCGGCCTCGGGGAGGGGGATACTCTGGGCCAGCTGGAGGATTTCCTGTAGACGCAGGTCAGACAGGCTCAGGCTCAGTAATGGGAGATCCCCAGACATCTTCATCCTGGATAAAAATAGCAGCCAATCAGAAGCCAAGCTTAGGCTAAGGAATGGGAGAAGCATGAAACTTGACAGTTGGTTTGGGTCGGTTTTAATTGTACTAATACTTAATTTTTTTCTTAAAATTTTACGAATTAAAATGGAATGAGACAGTTACAGAAAAATATGATTATGACATTTATGAATTCTTTTAAAATTATATACATGTATTTTAAAGGATTTTAACAGTTTCTATAAAACACAGCAATGTAGTATTAAAGTGGGGTTCCTTAAACACAGAGTTGTCATAAGTCATCACTTACTTGGCCAATCGTCGGTCATTGTCAAACATGCTCTTCTGTAAAAGGAGGTTGATAGAGATGGGTAGAAGGACATGCTGAGGGGAAGTCCCTGCCAGTCTGGCAGAATTCCAATCCTCTCCTGAAATAATGGACAACCGACAGTTCAACTGATCAACCATAGATTCATCCTTAAACTTAAACTTACTTATAATTGATTAACTGGACTGCATTAAAAATCCCTCGAAATTTCCGTGACTATAGAGTTACCAATTAAAAAACTATGATCATAAAATTTTGTTTCATTCCTGACCAGTTATTCCTAGAAAATAATAATATTTTTGGACAAAGAACTACCAATTTAAAATATTCTTACAAATGCATACTGTGCAGTGTTTAATTAACAGTTGGCATGATCAATTTACCTGGTTTTGCATAAAGGAGTTGAACTCTGTCTAACTTGATCTTGAAATTGTCATAAGCTCTGGACATCACTTCCTCAACAGCCATAGCCTGTTAATAAATGACCAAAGGCATGAAAGGCCTCAATGTCTTCAATCTTTTAAAACAAAAAATCCAAAACAAACCATTCAATTTTTGAACAGATTATTGGATCATAAATGACCAAATCTCATTGTAATAAGCACTTGAATTGAATTTTGATGATCAATTTAGTTTAAACAATATCCATTCATTAAGCATTTTTAAATTATATGTCACAGAGTTTCATTAAAAAAATTCAAACTATAAACTACACATTCATATTATATATTCTAATATATAATGATGACATAACTGTAAAAGAAACAAAATTCAGCTCATATCATTTTACAATAAATGTAACTGAACAATGTTACAGATAACATACAGAATGTAACTCATAACATTTGGCATTTGAAGTTAATAAAATTAAATGTAGTCTCCCTGTTTTGGGAAACATTAACAAGTAATTCCAACAACAAAAAAATAATCTACCCAACAGGATATCTTTATCCATAACAATGGATTATCCCCAAAAGGATATTTTTCATTAATAAAAATTTTTAATAAATTTAACCTAAAATCAGTCTACCCTTTACTTATAGCATGCATCATCAAAATAACATTTAGAAAATTACAAAATTCCTCAAAATTGAAGTCAAATGAAGTGAAGAAGACCCCAATAACATGCATTACCAGAAGAACTTCCTGAAAACAACAATGAAATATGTTTCCTTGAGTTTTAAAATGCATGAACATTATTTGAACATAGTATCTTGAAGAAAAACGTCATTCAGATATTTTTAAATGTAATCTCCCACTCTCTCTCTCTCTCTCTCTCTCTCTTTCTCTCTCTATTTCTCTCTGTGTTTTGACTCCTTTTTAGATGTACAGTTTGCTGTTCATTCAACCTTTTCCTGAACACTCATAATAATTACTATCCAAAAGATATATGTTATTAATTTGATAAAACTTGCATCATTCTCTTTTTTAATAACAATGACTTAAGGTAGGTAAAGATAGGCTTGAAATAAAATCATGCCAGAAAGTTTGAAAAAATTTATTTCAAAGTCGAGTCCCCTGAAAACCTGTTTCAAAATTTCGCAGGCTGACAAAAATCTTGTAGTCGGAAGATGAATAAAATATAAATCATTTAATATATCTACCATCTTTGGATACAGAATTTTCCTTGAATTGCTCCATAGTTTGGACTAAAGAAGATCACATCAGCAGAGGTTAACATATCTAAACATGTCTTCATTAAAAGCATCACCCTTAATCATTTGATTCATAAAACACTATCTTTATCAGTTTTAAAATAAATGTCCTTTACTAAAACAAATTCTAAAGATACTAATCTAAGTATTAAATCGCTCCAATAAAACATTGTTTAATGTACAGTACGGTAAACTATTTATAAAACTAAATCATTTGGTTAACGTTTGAAATATTTCACTCAAAAACTAACAGACTTGTGCTACTGTTAACAATACATCAATTACCTTGTCATCCCCACCCACTTTGTTCTTTTCACTGTTGACCTTGAGGTTACCAAGGTCAAGGATAAGCATATTCACAGCCCCTCTAAAAACAACAAAAAAAACATGAAAAAATTATCAAAAGGCTTAATGTCAATTATTTTTTTTAAATTATGCTGGCTTTCAATATACATGTAAAGGACTGGCCTAAAAATCAGTATGAATTCTTAAATTTTGTTTTTCAAAATGAACTCTTAAATAGAATCTTAATGACTGAGTAAAATTATTCCTTCATAAAATATAGGTGAGTTTTTTTATTGCCTTACTTTTTGTAGATTCCGCCATGTGGAATGATGACATATGACGGTTTCAGGTCGACGCGTATGTCGGTGTATTTATGCTGCTCTATGGCGTGCTTCAGTCCAGTGGCAGACTGTTCCTTGATGTCCTCAAACTTAGCCATGGCAGCCCTTGATAACCTGGGGAAAATATCAAAATTTGATAGCTTCACATGGTAAATTTAAAAGAATTTGTTTGACAGCATGATATTGGGAAAAGTATCAAGATTTGATAACTTCACTGGGTAAATTTAAAAGAATTTTTGTGACAGAATGGTATTGGGAGAAGTGTCAATATTTGATAACCTATTAAAATGGCAAATCTTAAAAAAATTAATGACTGTTCAAAATGAGATTAATTTTATTATATCTGTCTCAAAATGTTTGAATCCATTCTTTGACAGTCACAAGAAAGTCTCATCAAACACAGTTTTAATATAAAATGACTACTTACTGTTTCAAATAAACTTCCTTTGGAGGTTTGAAGAAGTCAGCCATATTGTTGATAGAAATCTGAAACATAAATGAATTTTCTCACTCATAAAAAATTAGAATAATTATTATAGATTTTTAATAAAAAAACAATAAAAAAATAGAAAAGAACCATGATAGTAATTACTGCATGAGGCGATAAATAAAAGTAATTTTTTTTTTATATCCAATACAGTAAAACACGGTTATAGCGAACACACTTATAATGAATTGACGCTTACAGCGAAGTAAATTTCATTCCCCAAGATTCTATTTCATGTTGTAAACTTGACGGATATAACGAATTACGCTTATAACGAAGTTTAATTGCCCGTCCCTGGGACTTTGTTATAAGCGTGTTTTACTGTATTTCAATCCAACCCTTGACCTTTTATCTCAACAGCATCAGAAACAACTCTGTGTTGTTTTCTGCAAGCTAATCCTTGACCCTGGCTAATCATTATCACATCCAGCATAATCTAATCCCTGAATTTCATTCATAATTTGATCCTTGACCCTTGAACCAACTGGCAGCTACTTACTGCATTCTACACGATTTGACTTTTAACCCCTCCTACTAACTGCATCCTACACAATTTCACCCTTGACCCCAGCTACTCACCGCGTCATACACTATCTGTAGTGGCCTTGACTCCACAATGACCCTGGTGTCACATTTCTTATCCAGAGGGTTTGTCTCAAGGTTAAAGTTCAGGAGGGCGTACACCTTATCCTTCTCCTGATTCTGAGACACGACCATTTTAGGAGTGGAGCCATCTTGGGGTGAACCGACCACTTGTAAGCGGTCAATCTTGCCTTCAACTCTGAAAATTTATTTTTCTCTTATCAGGTTCATAGTACAAGTCAGAGTTGTCACCTCAAATAGCATTTTTATCAACTTATAACTAACAAGACATACTGTATACAGGGTTATTTTTGCTGCATGTTATTTTCCCCTTTCTTTACTTGCATACAGTAAAGCCCAGTCTTGAATTTGCCCAGGCATTCAAAGTTGTGTTTAAAGAGAGATAATATGGAACTCTGGAATTCACCCAGTCTTAACTTACTGCTGATGCTATAACTGCTACAAACTTTTGGATACTCACTTTACATTGGTATAACTGTTAAAAAATTTTGGATACTTACTGTACATTGCTATTACTGTTACAAACTTTTGAATACTAACTGTACATCATAAATTAAAAGCAGTTACAGTAACAGACTTTTGGGTACTCCATGTACATTACTTAGGCTAATACTGTCACATACTTTTGGATACTCAATGACTGTACAATACTATAACTGTTACAAACTTTTGGATACTCCCTGTACACTACTATAACAGTCACTGTTACATGTACCAACTTTTGGATACTCACTGTACTGCACTCTCTGCTGGTCTCTGTCCAACACTGGCATAAACATCTTTCAGCTGCAGCTTCAGAATCTGAGGCTCTCTAAAAGATTAATCAAAGTAATGCACTTATTCCATGTACTCTTAATGCACAATTGTATGTGTAGGAAGATTGCTATACTTCCTTACAAACATTATATATATTTTACAAAAATAAACTGCACACACTTTAGTCTACCACCAAACTCATTATTTGAACTATGAAACCTCTTTTTAAACCTGAATTCATTGATAAAAAAATAAATAGAAACTGCCCATAAGATTCATTGCACAGTCTGTAGACACCCTTTCGTTACTCACTTTTTGGTCTCATCATTCAAGGTCAAGGACAGCGTGCTTAATTTAGTAACAAGCCTCACTGCTACAAACTGAAAACAGAGAAAAGTTTACATGTTTTAGCTCTGATATCTGCTGGATATCTGTTTGATATCTGACATCTGTATTTCACCTGTTTGATATACGATACACTGTAGATTCCTAATTAAACCCAAGAAATTAATTTCCGCGTAAAATCATGAAAAGCAATCATCGTGGATTTTAAAATCTCCCTTTTATTTCTCAGACAGTTTATAGGAAATTATACCCAAATATTTGTTATCGCAATTTTATATTCTCGCGATTTGATACAAAATGGTGGAATCGCAAGATTAAGTACTCACGTAAAATATGGATTTTACAGTATATGATATGTCTGGTATCTGTATGATATATGATATCTGTTTGATATCTGTATGATATCTGTTCACACTTACTTCTCTTGGGAGAGCAGGGTCCACCTCATTCTCCTGATATCCAATGGCTTCATACAGCTTGGCTTTCTCTTTTTCACTGAATTCTTTTTCAAATTGTTCCTCTAGAATTATGAATAATCATATGATTCTATCTACCATTAAGTATACTACGCTTACAGCATCACAAATGGTACATAAAGACTTCTTTTCTCAAATAGCAGCAAAATAATTATACATATACTAATTTCAAATGTCTTCCACTAAAATAACTCGATATTTTTCCTGTCAGGTTTTTCCATGAATTGTCACTCCATTAAAGAAAAAGGATTAATAATGTCACCATGACGCATTGAAAGGGGTAACAATAAGAGGCTATTCATATAAAAATTAGATATTACTGCAATCATAAAAAATTAATTGGAAATTAAGATCTCAACATAAGCCACATTACTGATATCTTGCTCCTCTTTTCCTTCCTTCTTCTTCTTGCTGCCCCCGAAAAATCCTCCAAACCATCCCCCCGACTTCTCCTCCGCTTTCTTGGCCCCAAGTTTGGCAGCCTGCCAATTATTAAAGCATACATGTAGTTACTGATCATACAATCATCTTCTCAACAATGTCACATGCATTATCATTCATGATTACTGGTATACATTTTTCTATGGTTTGGGGAGGAGGGGGGGGGGCTTTTTTTTCCACAGATAGACAGGTAAGATTGATTTATACAACGCACAAATAAGGAAATTTCACATTTAAAATTAACAAATTAAAAATAATTTAAAACTGTTTGTAACAACTTTTCTGTTACAGAATATAGATACTAGCTATGCATAGCATTAGATTCAATAACAATGCTTGGTCAGTAACTGTGTTTAGTAACTATAATATTTACCTCAACTTCTGCCTGAGATCTCATCAGAGTAATTGAAAACACGTCCAAAACTTTCTCATACTCCTGCAATGATTGAATAACACACGTAATCAAAAGTGCTCCCAAATTTTGTAAATTTATTTACTAGAAAGAAAAAAAAACATGGCCTATGGCCAAAAAAATTCATGTTTTATTTCCAAGCTACTGCTGCTGCATCAGGTCGGATGCTGCAGCATTGATTTATAATCAGTATTGCGCTATTGAAAAGGGGAATGACTCCATTTCTATACAATGTCATGTATTTTTACCTCAATGCCTTTCTGCACGTCTTGAGGCACCTTCTTAGGATTTGAAAGCTTCTTAGTGTAAGCGTCCCTGTATTTCTTCATAACTGTTCGATGGTGAATTATATGACCCCAGGAAAACATTCGACGCCTTCGACGAACTTTTTCCTCTAATACGCTGTCCCTTGCAAAATGCCACCTATCAATCAATATACAAGTGTACACATGTATCATTACATCTGACAACAATTCTGTACGAGCATTTTTTGCCTTCTTTAACTGTATGTATTTCAATCCATTCTTACCCAAGTTTTGGCATGTTAATATACTGGGACGTCAGGCCGGTATTTTCTATATAACACATGTATTTTTCTTACTCTATACGTACCAAGTCTTGGCGTGTTTATGCAGTGGGACGTCAGGCCGGTATTTTCTATACACACTCATCAGGTACATTCTCTCAAAAGACTCCAACATATTTAGGACATCATTGTACTGTAAGTAGAACAAAACAATGAAAAAAGACTCCAACATATTAAGTACATCATCAAGGAGAGGACATTCCCAGTTTTTGGAACTTGTGTCCAATCCTTTTGGCATTAGTCAATAAAATATTTTCAACTCATTGTACTGTAAATAGAACAAATTAATGATGATCAGACCCTTGTCTTAAGTCTTCATTAAATCATTAATAAAACTAATTTATCTATTGAAATCAAAATTAAACCAATAGTTCTATGCCCATCTTGATTGATATTTATATTATACTCCATGCAAAATTTGACCCAAAATTAGAATTAGTTTCAATTGATCAAATCATAATGAAGGAGCACTTTTGAATTCAGTTGAAATCATGCATGAAATGCCAATTCCTCAACATATACTTTTTTTCCAAGACAAATCTGTAAATATGTACTAAAAGAGCAGTTGACTCTCTTGAAACTTATTACAGATTTCAGAGTATTTTTCATAAACCCACCTGAAGTTTGGACAGTCCAATGCCTATCTCATCAAACACGACCGTTAGGAAGGCCTTCGGGAGAGTAAAGTTGTTTAGTTCCGGCTTCATGTTCAGCTTCAAGTGAGCCACAGAGGATATCGGCTTTATCACTACAGTACAGAGGAAATGCTGGTCAAAACACATAACAGCTCTCTATTTGAAAGCATGAATGGACAAACTGTCCTATAGGGCGATATTTTAATGAAATAGAAAAACTTGGTCATAGTTGAAAGATGTTGGCTAAGGTAGGTTTTTTTCCATTCTTACACATGAATGTATACATCACCTACATCTTAATACATTTATGTATAGATGGTTTACCATCATAATAATTATGCAGAGAAGGCTTACATAGGCAATGCCTGCTGCCTAATCCATTTATGTAAATGTATAATTATTAACATAATAAAATGTGTTCAAATCAAACCATTATAATGACAACACTTAATTAAAGAGAGTATGTCAGACATAAGGACTTACAGAACTGGTAGGCTGGTGTTTTGTCTTGTCCTGCAATTTCTTTCCCTAGTCTCTCCTGGAATGTGAGATAACAAAGGAACAAGATTATCAAAAGGTAGTCCGATGGAAAAGAACAACATTTTACTGCTAAATGCTTCCTTCTTTGTTGTGATATTGTAAGTATATGTACTTACCAGCAGCCGTTCGTTGCTTAGGGAGGCGTACTGTTCAGAACTGCTATTCCAGTAAACAGCTAGAGAATCCAACTTCACCAGCTGAAAGGCAAATATCCATCTCATTTTACAAATTTTGTATTATCATGATGTATGATGAACCAATTTTCTTATCACTATTTTATTTTCTCCAAAATGTACCTCTATGAATAGTAAGTTCGAAAGAATATGATTGGGTAACAGCAAGCCGCAAGACTTCAAATACTAGCACTTGGACAACTGAACAAAATTAATATTAAAGGATTTACCTTGAAAATCTGGTTCACTGCTTCCTTTACCACGCATGGTTTCCAGTTTTCATCGGTTGTCTAAAAAAGAATAATCTTACCTAAACTGTTTTATGATCAAATAGTTCATTAATATTACTTAGGATAACAACATTTAAACATTATAAAAGTTTATCTAATTGATGATCGACCCCTGAGAAAATCTACGTACCTGAAACAAGAGTTCAGCTAGACTAACTCCGATGGAGAAGGGGTTCTTGAGATCGGTGTAGGCGTCCTCGTAGCGGACATGGATATTCCGGATCTGTATCTGTAGGTTTTTGATGATCTGGGCGGCCATTTTCTCAGCGAAGGAGTCCTTCTTTGGCTCCTTCTCTTTTCCTGTTTTTAATTCAAACAAGAAAGGTGGTACTTAAATTCATCTCTTACTGAGCCCAATTCAGAACTTTCAATAGTCGTCCAAAATGAACAGATTCAAAACTTTACATTTTTTTTTTAATCAATACCAGAAACGACTGTAATTCACAATGCTATTTTTTTCAATATTTTTTCCAGGCTGGTTTTGAGGAAGTTTTTTTTTCAAAACTTGAGTGTAAAATTTTTGTTTGCACTAAGATGGCATTTTTTTTTGGAAATTTACAAAGCCACTTTCTTAAAAATGAGATCTTTGTTGTGCTAATTCTCTTTTAAGTTCAAAGTATTCACTTCAAGACTCAAATCTTTTCAATCGAATTTCCAAATTACTTGAGCAAACTCAGGTACAGGCCTTCAATTTTTGTATAATTAAACAAAAACCTTAAATCTTTCTAATTATAGCTCTAAACTATAAGGAAAGTATAAGGACCTTTATCTGTGGCAGCTTTCTTGGCCTCTTCAATCTGCAGCAGTTTCCTCTGTTTGGATTCCTGCTTGGCCTTCTCTTCTTTCTCAGCATTATACTTGATGGCTGGAAGAAAAAAAAAATAATCAACGTACTGAGAGTACTGGACTTCTACACATTGTTTTACTATTGATAACCTAATAATCAATGAACTAAAAGTACGTACTGAACTGTAATTACTCAAAGTAATAATAGTCATTAAAATCAAATTGAAATTCTCTGGTGGCTTACTAAACAAATACACCAAGGTATTGAGGGATTGAGGACTTGAAAGTTGCTATGCAAGCTCTGATCTTATTATTGGCAAAAAGAACATCCTGGGAGATTAAAAGACAGTGCATCTGTAATTCTCGACAACTATACTTGGAGAATGTTGGGCAAGACATATCCTTTTAGCCATAAAGTCAAGTTGTTCAAAGTTCTCCATAATTTCAATTGTATAAACCTTTGGTAAACGCAACCATTCATTATTTTCACTTTTTTTTTCAAAATACCATTAAAAGTACCTGACTAACATGTTTGAATAAAGAGAGATTGAGAGTATTTTTTCTGTTGACATCCAGTAAAGCAGCTAACAAAAAATCCAATGCAAATTGCCACATTTTGAAAATACAATATGCATTGTACAAAACTCACCAACATTTGGCACAGCAAGGGCATAGAGTCCATCTATAGAGGCAACCACTGATTCAGTGTAAAGATTCTTCCAAGGAATCTTCAATGTCAATTTTCCTGAAACCAAAAAAAATAGCCAGTGATATCTTTTATCTTTCAATCGCCCTTTTGTTTTGTTTTTTTATGCAAGAAATATAACTCCCCAGTGTTTATTTATCAAACATTACCTAAGTTAATATACATACAAGATATCAGTACCCTGGCTAGCATGGTTCCCATCTATATATCTTGAACCTTCCCAGAAGGTAAATCTTTAACAACTAACTCTAACATTCAACTAGAGGTACTGTGAGCAAGCTCACAATTGATACCCCCCGCTAAGAAAAAAATCATAACGCGTGTATTTTTGCTATTATAGAAAATATTGGATGAATCTATTTCATTGTCCATTTTCTATAAATAACAACTGCTTTATTTTTGAAAACTGTTAATTTTTAGCTTCCAATAATTCCATTAATACAAGACATGACACAGACAGAATTGAGCTTTTTTGAAACAATGACCTTGAACTTTCTCAATTGACCTTGATCAAGGTCATGACACACCCTTTAATCATAAGCAATCTTTGTGTGAAGTAAGAACTTCCAATGTTTCCCCGTAAGAAAGATATGGACCGGACACGGATTTTGCATTTTTTCTGCCAGTGACCTTGACCTTGCCCAAATGACCTTGGGTCAAGGTCATGACACACCCTTTAATCATAAGCAATCTTTGTGTAAAGTAAGAACTTCCAATGTTTCCCCATAAGAAAGATATGGACCGGACACGAATTTTGCACTTTTTCTGCCAGTGACCTTGACCTTGCCCGAATGACCTTGAGTCAAGGTCATGACACACCCTTAGGTCATAAGCAATCTTTGTGTGAAGTAAGAACTTCCAATGTTTCTCCATAAGAAAGATATGGACCAGACACGAATTTTGCACTTTTTCTGCCAGTGACCTTGACCTTGCCCGAATGACCTTGGGTCAAGGTCATGACACACCCTTAGGTCATAAGCAATCTTTGTGTGAAGTAAGAACTTCCAATGTTTCTCCATAAGAAAGATATGGACCGGACACGATTGCACAGACAGACGGACAGACAGACAGACGGACAGACACACATTAGGCTATTTATTGGGTTCGTCAAGTCCAAGTTCTGTTGGATATTGCTTATTGGATATGAAAAAACCGTACATACGAGAGAGTAGTTTTTGGGTTGTAACTGTTTTAATCTAATTGGGTATATATATTTAAGTGTCCACATTTATTAGATTTCTTATATTATTCTTGATTCATTCCAAATTTATGCTTGTTTTAGTTATTATTTCCCTCTATAATTTACCTGAGAAAGTAGCACATATAAAGTGCCTCCTTCTGGAAAGCATGCTTACCTTAATGTAAATACAAATACTAGTACAGTCATGTTTTTGATACCTAACAACATTCATTACAAGAAAACTCAGCAAGTCTTATGATAAAGTCCCATTCATATTGGATACAAACAAGTAGCCAACATGTATTCTACTCCTGTCCAGCTTCTTTTGGTTACCTGTCTCTTTTCAATGGAATACAACCCAACAAGAATTAGACACCTGTCAAAATCCTCCTGGCTACCTTTCTTTTCCAACTGGAATACGACCCAACAAAAGTCGGGCACTTGTCCAAATCCTCTTGGTTACCTTTCTTCCTTCACTGGAATACAAACCTATATAAATTGGACACCAGTCCAAATAGCTCTGGCTACCTTTCTTCTCCAACTGGCATACAACCCAACAATAATCGGGCACCTGTACAAATGCTCTTGGCCACCTTTCTTCCTTAACTGACATACAACTCAAAAAGACACCTGTCCAAATCCTCCTGGCTATCTTTCTTCATTAGCTGGAATAAAACCCAACAAAAGTTGGACGCCTGTCCAAATCCTCCTGGTTATCTTTCTTCCTTAACTAGAATACAACCAAACAAAAGTCGGATACCTGTCCAAATCCTCTTGGTTACCTTTCTTCCTTACTGGAATACAACCCAATATAAATTGGACACCTGTCCAAATCCTCTTGGTTACCTTTCTTCCTTTACTAGAATACAACCCAATATAAATTGGACACCTGTCCAAATCCTCTTGGTTACCTATTATCCTTTACTGGAATACAACCCAATATAAATTGGACACCTGTCCAAATCCTCTTGGCTATCTTTCTTCCTTAACTAGAATACAACCCAACAAAAGTCGGACACCTGTCCAAATCCTCTTGGTTACCTTTCTTCCTTTACTTGAATACAACCCAATATAAATTGGGCACCTGTCCAAATCCTCTTGGTTACCTTTCTTCCTTTACTGGAATACAACCCAATATAAATTGGACACCAGTCCAAATCCTCTTGGTTACCTTTCTTCCTTTACTAGAATACAACCCAATATAAATTGGACACCAGTCCAAATCCTCTTGGTTACCTTTCTTCCTTTACTGGAATACAACCCAATATAAATTGGAAACCTGTCCAAATCCTCTTGGCTATCTTTCTTCCTTAACTAGAATACAACCCAACAAAAGTCGGACACCTGTCCAAATCCTCTTGGTTACCTTTCTTCATTTACTGGAATACAACACAATATAAATTGGGCACCTGTCCAAATCCTCTTGGTTACCTTTCTTCCTTAACTAGAATACAACTCAACAAGAATTGGACATCGGTCCAAATCCACTAGGTAACCTATTTTCCTCTAATTGAAATACAACCCAACAAGATCTGGAAATCTGTCCAAATCCTCTTGGTTACCTTTCTTCCTTAATTGAAATATAACTTTACAGATATTTGGAACATGTGTCGGTATTTTTCTTCAATATCTGTTATCTTGCATTAGAATACAACCCAATTGGTAGAAGGCATTTACATAGCCCTTGTTTAGTACTGAAGATTCCTAATTAAATACGAGGAATTTATAACCACACTGAACCACAAGAAGTAAGTCTCAGAGATTTTAATATAACATTTCGCTTTTATTTTTCAAAGAGATCTAAGCTTAATGAAACTATACTAAAAAAATTGGCATTCATAAGTATAAGCATTAAATAGTTTAAATCTTCTTGAATACTGAAATTCTAACGCTACACATCTGGTCTAGAAACCTTTACAAAAATAAATTTATGATAGCTCAAGGTACATATACCATCATTTTGCAACTACCTGGCTGTTATGCAAATGAAAGCAATTTTTCTAAGCATTGATCTTAAATAATTGCAACATGGTCGTAGTTCAATACAATTCAAGCAATATAATGAAAATATTTTGTCCACAAACCTTCATTTCGTCTACCATGAAGTATATGTAATTACAGAACTAATGAGGTGTCCACTTTCTTTTATTTTTATCTTCAAAACACAGAAAGATATTAATCTAAGCTTTGATATAAAGATATATTTATGACAAAAGGCACAAGATGTCTTAAGTAAATCAAGTCCTTAATTACAAAAATTGGCTATCAGTTCTTTTAATAAAAGAAGTTCTCATCAAATGAAGAAAATCTATGAAAATACTACGAATAATTCTTTACTACCATACTGTTAAATAAATTGCAATCTTGCAATAATTTGACTTGATCAAACAAAATTCTCATCAAATGTCCAGGTAAATGAAAATATACTTTTGAATGATAACATTCTCAAACTAAAAACTAAAAAGATACAATGCATGTCTTTCACACAATAAAAGAAATTACCATTGATTCAATTTCAGTGACAAGTATGGTAGACGATGAAAAAATTTTGTTTTAAAACTAGTAAAAAAAAATTCACTGTAATAAGAGCAAGGGGGAAGATCAAAACAAACATCATTAATTAAGTTTCGCTGTAGGCTTTAGATCCCAAAACTGTTAAGGTGGTTTTATTTTATTTATTTTTTTTTGGGGGGGGGGGGGAATCAGACTCCACACTTTCTTCTTTAGAGTTTCCCATAGCCCATACTGTATGGAACCTCCATTAGCCCTGCTTTCCTCTATCCCCATACTGCAAGTTATTCTTTCTAGAGTGGTGTTTGCGTTCAGACATTCTCTGAAATATTCCTTAACCTCCTCCAGTACAGCCTCCGTCCATCATATTCATGCTGCAATGAAACAAATTTGTACATCACATAATTGATAAAAATATGTTAATTAAATAAAGCTAGAAAATAAAATAACTCAAATATACACCATTTCTTTCTAATCATATCTTAACAAGGACTGAAACACACACTTGACCTTTACAATTAATTACTTTGCACATAAAGTTTAACTGATATTATCCTGTTTGGTAGGAGTTTAAAATTAGAAAAGTTAATTGAAATAATAGATTAACTCAAATCAGTCATGTGGTATAATATGAAGAAAAAAAATATTTACTAGATGAAGGTTTTCTTTCCTCGAACTGATGTCTCCTCTTCTTCATCTTCCTGTATGTCTTCTTCCTCTACCACTACAAGAAAGTTTTATTCAATTAATTCAACTGAAAACTGTTTTTTTCCCACTTTATCAAGTTCCAGAAACCAAATCTTCAGACACCTTTACAACAAACGGTTTACATCTAACTGAAGCAATGTTCATCAAAGGAATATAATTATGATGGTGTAAACAAGCAAGCAGTAAAAAAATGTTCATTACAAAATGTTTTCCGTTGTATGTATTCACACTGAAATATTAAGAAAATTAAATACAGGAATCCATTTCTCAAAACTTTTGAAACAGCAAAATATTGTGCTTTTCATTTGAAGATAACATGCATTAGGATGTTTCTAAGAAAAGAAAAAAAGCACAAAAAATATTACATACACTTACTTTTTTCCGTCAAGGAACATGCTGGCCACTAAACACCCCCATCCAGGAGAACAGCTACAGCATCTTCTGAAATACAAGGAAATCGATTTAAAAAAAAAATCATAAGGCTTGATCATTGGATTTTGTGTCATACGTCTGCTTAAATTCAAGCCAAGGTTACATTCACTATTTATTAATGTACACCTGTCAGTGTTCTAACCATAGAAACCAAACTTTTTGTTTCTTTATGGCCATTTAATCTGGAGTTTAAAATGCAAACACACAAATACACATAAATTTACAAGCGTAAGATATCAGTAATCTTAGTAGTCTCGTTCAACCAGACGGTCGGCTGCCTCCGTAAAACTCCGACGAGCAGAGCAGAGCTCGTCGGAGTTTTACGGAGATAGCCGAGCGTCTGGTTGAACGAGACTATAATCTTAGCAGCTTGGTCCTCACAACACGCTACCGCCATGTTCTCTACTTTCGATTTACTACAGAAAGAAAATATTTGATGTGGCACGTATCATTATATGATCTTACCTTAGCACATCTTTTCTTCTTTTGGT
Source organism: Magallana gigas (assembly GCF_963853765.1). Classification (NCBI taxonomy): domain Eukaryota; kingdom Metazoa; phylum Mollusca; class Bivalvia; order Ostreida; family Ostreidae; genus Magallana; species Magallana gigas. The sequence continues at coordinate 16,590,168 of NC_088853.1, read as the reverse complement.
AGTTGATCCACCTGTGCATAATAAAAATGCAAATATATCTCTATATTTATACTTAATGGATTTACTGATTCACAATATCCAACAAAAAAAATTGGACAAGCGATTTATTACTATTATTTTACCTAATAATGTATTCATCGTCAAAAACATACAAGATGTTAGCATAGTACAAAAATTCATAATCCACATTTACGATTTCTCACTTTCATACATAGTGTAGTTTTTAATATATAGCCCGATATAGTGTGACCTCAAGATCTGTTAGATTAGTGTACAATAAATGATTTGCTTTTGCATTCACATAAGTCTTATTCATTATTTTTATTTTTTTCAATTCTTTTAATTGATTTACATTTATTTTCATCCCTTAGAACAGTCATGGCATTGGTCTGACTAGTTTTAAAGTATACGCAGTACAGTTAAGGCGGTCAATAAAAATATGGGCAAATTTTTGTGATGAAAACACGTATACTTTAGTTAAACTGGCATGTCCTTTATAAAATCAATAACAGTCACTCAAATGCAATATATTTCTAAAATATATATATAACAGTACAATGTTTTATGTTCATAGTGGTCACGTGATATGGCAGTCGCATGGTACAAGCAGATGTATTTGTGGTTTTGAGGTCATTTAAAAAATTCAATATTGCAAGGGCATAATCATGTCAAAATTCACAACTGAATTATGAAATAACTTGATGTTATATCGTAGATTTTGAAAAACGGTGCGATTTTTTTTAAGATAAGAATATTTGTTAGTAGAACCGTAATCTATAATGCATATGTTGAATAATTTTGAAGGTCACAGGGTTAATTTCATTAAAAAATAATTAATTTATAAGATTTTACAAGGATCGTAGAAGTTTTTAAGTTACATAGCATATTTCAAATTCACATGTAAAAGTTTGTCGGGATCAGGTAAGTGTATGCCCTTGCAATGAAGTGATTTATTTAGGTACTCAGATTTTAGATATACGATCATATTTTATACAAAACCGAGGTGGCTTCTTTATACGATGCTTACTTTTAACAAAATGAAAATAAGACTATATAGGTAGCATTCTACTAATAATAATTTTGAACAAGATATTCATTAATTTTATACTTTTCCGTTAATGTAGGACATTTATTTTTCTTCGCTATAAAACTGCACGATAGCCTTCAATGATTTAACTTAATGCGTCATTTTGAAGCATATGACGTCATATTTTGTAGTACAGCGAGAACGACATCTCGCTTATATTTCAGTGTGTACGATATAACGGACATCAAAATTGTAAGTAATAGCATTTGTTGTTTTTAATTAAAAGATTAGTTTAAGTTAATTTTAGTAATAAATAGATTAATAGGTACTTTCGAGGTTTGTAATATACTGTGATGTCATAATGCACATTTCCCGTACTTTTTGTCTGAACGGAGTTTATTGACAGCCTTAACTGTGCTGCGTAATGCATTAAAAATTCTTTATTTCATGTAGGCTAAATGTAATATGTAAACTTAAACACATCTGCATCAGTATTGAATCATAGGACATGTATAATGTAGACAATATTCTCTTTTGAGAAGTGGACAGACATAGCATGAGTGTAGGCTATATGCCTGTTCACTTCTCAGTCAAAAGGGAATAAGTAGACAACTGATGGCAAAATTATTAAACCCTTTTTACCACAGAAATTTGGATATTGAAATTGTTATTTTAGGCTTTTTATAAAAATCAATCGGCATTAAAATCTGCAAAACAATCTTTTATCATAAATTAAGTTTCTGCATTCTTCAAGAAGAAAAGTTACGTTTTTGGGAAACAGAGAAAATTCTGGTTAATCCGACGATAGTTTAAAAGCTTAAAAAAAGAATAGGAAAACTTCACATCTAGTTTTTTATAAAAATGTTTCATTAGTCAAAACATGGTTTTAGGTGCCTCGGTGTTAAAATTTCAAATTATCTCCATAAAATATATTCTTTTGTGTTAATTCCATTTTTTAAATAACCTTACGATGTCTCAGTGACAAGCGGGCTTGTATAATTAGCCTACCAATTTCATTTTCAAGGAGATAATTCAGTTGTTATTTATCAAATTATTGTACCAGTAATTAGGTGTCAAATCACTCATTTAACAGGACAGCTGTGTATACCCCCTCAGCTTGGGCCTCTCTAGTTTACCTGTATCGTCTATTGTCTCAGGTCACTCGTGCGTGAAGTCCAGTATGTTCGGGTTTTACTTTGCAAAACATAGGCTAGGACAATGGTGGTTTTGAATTAAATTTACTTTCAATGAAAAGGGCATCCACTATATGTTAACACTGGTTAAGTCGATCAAGACAGAGGAAATTCGAAATACACACAAGTCCTTTTATTACAATAATTATCCGAATGTAGTTCAAAATTAATTTAAAAAGTAAATTATCCTTATGTTTGACATAATGTATCAAAGCAAGACTTATTTTTAAAGTGTGAATAAATCAAGAAACTTACTTTTTGGATCTTGACCTCGTGCTCACTATGCCTTGCAGACGCCATTGTTGTTGTGTGTGAAATCAAACGCTTGAAAGAACAAGATTAACGGAAGATGCTTTTCGGAACTCTCGGGAGTTACTATGACCGCAGCTTAGCTAAACTTAGAGTTCCGAAAGTATGATATAGAAGCGAATACATGGTGCGTCCATAGAAGCAACTTTTTCAGACACTTTTTTGGACAAGTCGCAGTGTCTAAGTTTTGTTGGGTACTAACTTTCATGTACCCAATTAAGGCATTTTAAGTAGATTAAGCGACACTTCCTTTTGGGTATACCCAATAAGAAAAAAGTACCCAATTAGTACCAATTAAGTATAAAAAGAACCCAATATATGCACTCTCGTAAACACGGACGGACGGACGGACAAGGTGATTCCTATATACCCCCCCAAACTTTGTTTGCGGGGGGTATAAATATTACATTGGTGTGCCATGCCACCTTGAATAAAATACTCTAAAATGCTTTATCATATGTTTGTTTACAGCAAAATATCATCTGATTCTCTCATATATATCAAATTATCCAAATTTTTTTTTATTTTTTTAGAAATCTGGCCAGAAATTCCAAGTTTAGTGTACTATGACCTTGACCTTTGAACTCAGACATAAGTAGATTGAGTTCTTTGCCTATTTCCTGTGAATGTTCAGTAAGATTTGTTTGACTTAATTAGTATCCTGTTCATGATGCGTAGACAAGGACACCTTGTCATACTTCAGTACATGTCTAAAGCAAAGTCTATAAAATCTAAATGAATAAGGAAATACTTGCATCTAAAGGGGAGAGGGATATGTAATGACAGTGATATTTCCCTGCTATATGACTCCACAAGTAGATAAAGAGGCAAGCTGTTTTGATACTCAGGCCTTATCAGGTACTTGAGGAGTAGGCCATTGCATCACATAACTAAATCGTCAGTGCATCTGTGTTAATCTATTGATTTGGAAATCACATTTACCGATCGCGATATTGCCCGCATTTATCTTTCCCATGCTGACATTTTAGTACATCTGTTGGACTTTCCATTGTATTAATCTATTGATTTCAAAATCACATTTACTAATATTTATCTTAAACCATGCTTATAATTAATTAAGAACATCTGAATTTGCATATCTAATTTGAAATCAAATTTACCGATATGGCCCGCCTTTATCTTCACTGGAAGATCCAAATCATCCTAAAAAGAGAGAAAAAAAGGTTTACCATAATATTGTAATTTTATGGTGACGATGACCAACAGACCATAACTGTTTTACAAGCTTCAGTTAACCTTACCACATCTTTAAGTCAGTTTCACATTATGATAGAATTTAATTCTTAAATTGAAAGAGACTTCCTTGTGTATATTAATATTGAAGCAAAAAAATTTACTGCACACAAGGAACTTGTATAACAATAACAAAACACTTGTAAAAATTGTGAACTCAGAGTGAATAAAAGATAAATCTTTTCAATGCATAACAGGATCTCTTAAAAACTGTTGTCTTTACAGATATGTATAGATATACAGATATGTACTGTAACAGTTAAACTTTGAAATCTCGAACACTGATATCTCAAATACAGCAGATATGTTGAAGTGATTTGTAAGTCCCAACCACTTATTTTTTAAGTATTTTACCCTCGGTATCTTGAATACTCCAATATCTTGAAGTTATTAAACAGTTCCATCTAGTTCGAGATAACGAAGTTTGACAGTATCACCATATATACTGTTTATAACTAAACATAGTAGTTTTCTGTGGGGTGTCCTTTTTCAATAAATCTGGAAGTATCATCTCAAATGCAATACATTCTGCTCAGTCATGAAAGAAATCGCAATCAAGTTTTCCAGCCAAAAAAAATGACTGTAGAATCATTGACTGTGGTCAATTTTCAACAACAGATAGCGATGATTTTTTAGGGGGGATGTAATTTCGGGGATTGTTTGCACATACAACATGTCCAATAAATAAGGACAGTTTTTCACAGATTGCAGTTATTGTTTTATATTCATAGACTGAAGGTACCAATATAACTGCAGTAATTTTCGAAAACTGATCCCTGATGAATTCTAAGGATATCACAGTAAATGGTATACAAAACGTCAAATCAATACTGTGATGTAATAATGCAATAAGAATTGATAGCCTTACCAGTGCACTTTCCTTTAGATCCAAGTTCTGGAGCACAACATCGCCTGTTAATTAGAAGCAAGGAAAATGAATCAAAGCAACCAGAATTTCAAAATAATGGGGCAAGATACCTACAGTATTACTTATATGCCTCTCTGAGCCACTTAGTATAAAATTCCATAAACATACAATTTGGTTTATTCTGCTAGTCTTTTTTTCTCCAATTAACTTTATTTCTTGATGCAAGAAATAATTAACCACCTCTAAAATGGGTATCAAATAATAATCATTCAGTATTATCATGATTTTAACTGCATTCAAATTATTATTATTTAAATATATTAAGTAATACATTAAAATAAGAAGATTACATAATATTAATAAGTGGCCGACGCCCCCGCTGATTCTTAATTGATTTCATATATAACTATCTTTATTTGCAAGCAATAAACATGTTTTATAATTTAATACTGTATAATGGGTCAAACTTAATGACCTAGGTTACTTTTATATTTCAATCTATGATCCCCCTCCCCCTCCCTCCCAGCCCACTCCTCACCCCACCCAATACAGAATTCAATAGATAGTCACTGCATGTGGAATTTGGATATTTCTAGACCAATGCAAAATAAGAGTACTTCCTGCATACATCTGCTTACCATGCAATATTATGCACAAATTTCAATGAGGCAATTACTTCATGCACAACCTGCATACCAGTTTAATCGGTTGCAGTGGTGTATATATACCGAGTCTCAGTAAAGAATCAGTGGGGGCGTCGGCCACTTATCACAAACAAAACATCAGATAATAGGCAGATAATGGAGTTCATGAAACCAACCGTCAAAAGATTAACAAACAAAACACTCAATATATATCCTTGGCCAACATATTCTGTAGAAATGATACTGTGATTTCAATAATTGATTTCAGTAATTGATGAATATCAATTTGAGTGGATTTCATTCTTCAGTTCATCTAGGAATTATTTAGTTCATTGAAGTGCAATATCTGGTATTAATTTTTAAACATTAATTATTCAAAAAGTGATTTTCTCTGAATCTACAAAATATGATGCCTACAAAAATCGTATTATATCATCACTTAAATTAAGGTTTAATAGGGCTCGGTGGTCGTGACAACTTTTAGACCATATTTATTTCCTTTAGAGGGAAAGCTTTGTAAAAATATTTAAGAAATGAACTCAATGTCTACCCAAGTAAACTCGTATAACCTCGGTTGGGGCAATTTACGCTTTATAATCCGCGAGTATAACTTGGGTAGATATTGAGTTCATTCCTTATAATTTAATTTTCTGTAATTTGCCGTACAAATTGAGTCCATTTTACTATTTAAAATGATATATAAAACAGTGTCTATTTCTTCAGTTGCATGACTTCTTATACCTGCATGGATTTTATTTCTCAACAGCAAGTCTAAAAGCTTTTACAAGAAGGTTTTCATCAAACAATTATAAAGCAGTAGCAGTTCTCTTCTTTTAGATCCATATAATATTTTTAAGTCTTTGGAACTTTCACAAAAATTGATTCCACATCCTGAAAGTCTATGGAAGGTTACATGAGGTTTATTTCTGCCTGACCTTTGACCTTAGTGTAAAAATGACAAAACAGTCATTGATCATGTGACCCTCTGTGACCTTTCAGTACACAGTCATAAATCTGGACACTTGACAAGGGACTGGTTGTAATTATTACATTATATAGGTGGAGAGATCAGAGTGACACTCACATACAATTAACCATAACAGATTAAAGGGTTATACGGCTGGACTTTTTTTTGTCACTGGTATAAATAATCACACAAAATGTGTACAGTATGAGAGCCTAGTTAAATTATGTATTTTTTTTATGGTACATATACATTTTAAAAGTTGCTTTTGACAATGTTTATAATTTTGGAAGATTATAACAATCATACAAAAGCAATCTGCGAAATGTTGTTTTATTATTTGGGGGTGTGGGGGTGGGGGGGGGGGGGGTGTGGGGGGGGGGGGGGTGGGGGTAGGTCTCTGCACAAAAATATAATAATCCAGTCAGACTTCCATCTCTATTTCTTCATGCCCCCTCTTTCTCTCTCTCTTAATCTCTTTCTCATTCTCTCTCTCTCTCTTTGTGTGACAATTATAATACCAGAATGTAGAATGAGGGGTATATCAATAATGGTCATATTGGACACATCATTTGCCTCATGTAATATTCATCCCTCTACATTTGCAAACAGTTTTGCCACATCTAGAATTCACCCAGACACAGTTTTGGATAAAGAGAGATAACATGAGACAGTTTTATTTGGAATTCATCGATTCTTAAAATTTGCCCACTAGCAACGAGGGTGAATATAAGGGGATAAAATAAAAGAGGGCTGAATAATTTCCTTGGATACAGTGCACTCTATCTTTATGGACAGAAGTTCAAACTCAACACAGTTGGGTTCAATATGTACAAAGAATATATTTAGTACAAAAACCATAATTATAAGTTATTCACTCCATAGGGGATTTATCATATGATAAATTATGACTGTATAGAAAAATCAAAACCCCATATTGTTTCTGAAAAATTCTGACATTTGGCTGGTGAGTTAATATAAAATTTCTACTAGCGATATACTTGACATAGTTAAAGAGGTTCTCAGAAAAGCAAAGTGAAAGTAATAGTAAAATTTCTAAGTATTTTTCGGCATCAAATATTGTACACAGGTATTATATTGTTTTATGAAATTAGAGAAATACATGTAGGTCCAAAATTAAGTTGACAAGTTTAAAAACACATATAATTGCAAGTTTTATACAGTCTCACTCGGTCAACCAGATTTGAGAAGTGTAGCATAAGTGCAGATTCATGTTCCTACAATATTTTTAATTCATAACACAATACCAGTGGCCAGGATCACTAGTTCATAAAAGGGGGGGGGGGTGTTGTTGAAATCATGAAGTTAGGATTTTACTGCTCCTCACAAATACAAGAGACCATAACAGTAGTAAATTGCATGTCTTGAAGAATATAATGGTACTCATTGTTTTCACAGAATTTTCACATAAGGTTGATCGGTCCAAAACTTGTACATGCTTTTGTGCGCAATAAATACATAATTTTTTCAGTGGGTGCCACTGTGGCTCCCAAGTCGTCCATCCAATTTTTTTCAGACCAGGAGCTACAGACCTGCAGCTAATCTTCATCATCAATTATATACCAACTAAAACTTGGCCAAAATTTATCAATTTGCCATGTAAGAGAGCAGTTACTGCAGTGGGTAATTTTTCTATTATAATAACTAAAATTGATCTGTGATTTTCCTAAAATGAATAACTCATGCCAAGAATACCATTCCCAAAGGATAGGGAAAAGATCCTTTTAATGATTGAACCCAAATGCTTTATATTACTATGCTAATTCGTGAAAACGTGAACATACATTAACTACTACTAGTATATAACTGACAGCATTATAGGCTACATGAGGAGTGCACTAACTCCCTTGATCATTCACCCTTGCAGGCTCTCCTACAGTGAATAAACTAATTACTAACAATTCAAGATAATTCAAGAGCATCATCTTAATCAAAAGAACAATCTAGAAGATCTATAAACTTCAGCACACATCCATGCAACAAAGCTAAGTCTAACAAGCTAGATACTGAATGAATGCCAAACTACTTTCTTTTTCCAATTTGTAAAGGGGTGTGTCATAGTTTGATTCCCAGAGGAACAGAGTAACCTTGCATAACACTAAACTATGTGGAAAATCCCTTTTCCATGATTGAAAAAAACGCACCCCCAAAAGTCCTGATCCGCGCCTTTTCTGCGCATCAACACGGTGCAAGGATGACAAGCAGAAAAAAGTGCGATGTCAGTACCCAGTAGCACTGATATCTTTAAATATACATGTAATACAAATCAATCGCATGCTACGCGGCTCATAGAGCCTGCTCACTCATGCGTAGTGGATGCTGAGACACTAAACATACCTCCCCATATCCCGATTTTCAGTTGCGACCTGTCAAGGTTTTCCACGAAGTCGCCCAGATATTTGTTAATCAAGTCCGCCACAAGAGATTCGAAAACCATTTTTTACACCTAAATTGTGCAGCGGTTGTATCAGAGAGTCGCGTGGGCTTGCAGCCTTCACATCTTAATTTAGCAACACTCTCGTGACTGCTCGAGGGAAAACAACAAAACTGGTTCTCTTCTTACCGGCGTTCAGTTTACTATAACTCGGATAAAATTGGAAATATTAACTATTTAAAAGAGTTATCGTTCATTTGCCATTTGTAATGTTTTATTGAGAGAGAGAGAGAGAGAGAGAGAGAGAGAGAGAGAGAGAACACGGGTTATACAGTTTTGAGGGTTTTTCTTTTGGTTTTTTTTTGGCTGGGGGTGGGGGTGGGGGATATACGGGGTGTGATTTTAAGGGTGGATGCTCACTACATTTATACCTATATCTACGAAAGCAGTTTATTCTTTGAATAATTTCAATGAATTGTAGCATTCATTCCTTACACTTAAAACTTATCTATCATCAGGTAAAAAATTAAGACGAATTGTCCATAAAATTATGAATACTAAGTATCAGTTTAATTAGAAACCGCAGTTTTATACATGTACATGTTTACATATTTTATAAAAAAAATATTTTGTTTACTCCAATGGTTGCATACTTTTACTTAAAAGAACCAGTTACAGAAACTAAACTCATGCATTTGCTGCCAGCGTTCAAAAGGTTGGCCAAAAGATGAAATATCTTTGCAATAAGTCCCTTATCTCCATACTTTTTTTCATTATGTCACAACTTGTGCAGTAAATGCTGTACCTCATCTCATTGGCGGATCCAGGGGGGGGGGACCCCCGAACCCCCCCCCCCCCCCCCTCTTTCTCCGAGACATATGATATTAAAATAGATATGAAAAAGACATTGGCGAGCTAAATGTTTATCAGATTTGCGCACGGAAAACGTTCAAAAGGCCTTGTTCATTGACAAATAATGAAATTTGCACCTTTTGATTTTCATCTATTGGACCCCCCCCCCCTTTCCAAATTGCTGGACCCGCCTAGCTCTGCCTCACTTTGCGGTAAACAAAATCGTTTGCAGGAAGGAAACTCTTTTGATCGTTCGTAGATGAATCAATTCTGCTTTTGCTGCGATCTTGCAGCAAACTCGCTGTGAAATAATGAAGGAAAATAGGATGTTGCTGTTTAGTTTGCAAGTAACATGAGTATATTACAAGTTGTTCCAGATAACTGAATATTGATTTTTATTCTATTGTCATTTCCCATATATTTAATTTATCAAATAAAATATAGTTATGTTGTATATTTTATTTGATAAAATGAAATATATTGGAAAGGACACTATCTATATTTTCATGAATACTGTAAATGTTTGTATTTCTGTGATAAAGACAATATTAATCTGTAGATGAAAGGGAACTTTTAAAACGTGTAAATATCAAAACCAGCAATCAGACTTCCATACAAACGAATGGAGTACATACATGTATTATCGTTCTGTCTTTCATCAGAAAGAGCAAAATAAAATAATACAAAACGACACATATTCAGAGGATGTTAATTAATCATTATCATTTATATGTAGTAATAGTGTACAAGTTTATGATTTACGTTTATAATAAAGTACTCTCCTCCCAATTAGAACATTATAAACGATCCGAAAAATAAACCGGGTCGCCGATTTGTTAATACGTATCTCCTAAACTTTTAACGAAAAAAAACAAAACATTCATGAATCGTTAAAATTTAAAAAAAAATTAACAGACAAAGAAATATTTCATTGTGTCTGTGGTCATTGACCTTTTAAAAAACTAAATTAATTTAAGGTAATTTTTCAATGTCTAAGCGTATTAAGAATGGTAAGTTTAATGGGAATTTGTAGTTTTATTTTTAGCTTAAGGCTTCTTTTACTTATCAATACTGATCGAATTTTGTCTGTCAGTAAACTTGGTACCTTATACCGAATGTGGACAGGCTGAGTCATTCATTCATTCACTTTAGGCTTTACAGCCCATCAGACATTGCAACCAGCGGTGTGTAATTCAAAATCTAAATATGTCTGATGAAAGATCTTCCCACCAACATTTCTATTCCTTTATTTCAATTTTCTTTTTTACTTTTAAAAACATATTTATTATTGATATTCAAGTTGACAGGCAACACAGGCAAAACCCATATAAACCCGTTTCCATACACAAAGTCAAGAATTGAAGTTAAGATATTTCTGTGGAATGTAGTATACTAGTAATTGGTTTACAGAGTGATATTTTTGATGTTTTGTGTATATGATATAACTAAGGGACATTCATGTAATAATGTAACTTTACCACAGCTGAACTGTATTATAATGGAGTACCTAAACATTACAGCTAGAAATCCTGCGTACCTAAACATTACAGCTAGACATCCTGCGTACCTAAACATTACAGCTAGAAATCCTGCGTACCTAAACATTACAGCTAGACATCCTGCGTACCTAAACATTACAGCTAGAAATCCTGCGTACCTAAACATTACAGCTAGACATCCTGCGTACCTAAACATTACAGCTAGAAATCCTGCGTACCTAAACATTACAGCTAGAAATCAATCCTGCGTACCTAAACATTACAGCTAGACATCCTGCGTACCTAAACATTACAGCTAGAAATCCTGCGTACCTAAACATTACAGCTAGAAATCCTGCGTACCTAAACATTACAGCTAGAAATCCTGCGTACCAAAACATTACAGCTAGAAATCCTGCGTACCTAAACATTACAGCTAGAAATCAATCCTGCGTACCTAAACATTACAGCTAGAAATCCTGCGTACCAAAACATTACAGCTAGAAATCCTGAGTACCTAAACATTACAGCTAGACATCCTGCGTACCTAAACATTACAGCTAGAAATCCTGCGTACCTAAACATTACAGCTAGAAATCCTGCGTACCTAAACATTACAGCTAGAAATCCTGCGTACCTAAACATTACAGCTAGAAATCCTGCGTACCAAAACATTACAGCTAGAAATCCTGCGTACCTAAACATTACAGCTAGACACCCTGAGTACCTAAACATTACAGCTAGAAAACCTGCGTACCTACTTTCGTGGTAATTCAACAGCAAAAGTATGCAAGAGACATAGGCGGCGGAACCGGGGGGCGTGCGGGGCTTAGCCCCCCCCCCCTTTTTTTGCAAAAGCATCATAGAGGGTTCAGATCCCGCCTCCGTTAGGTATTTGAACATTCTATTTGTCAATAGCAGATCGATCGTTTACTTTCATTGGAGGTTAGACATATGTATGGATATATCATGTATCATTTTCTTTCAGTATATAATACAATGATTTAGTAGAATGGCACTGATGTGATATTATAATAGTCTCTTCAAAGAAGACATATCTATGAACAAACAAAAAATGACAAAAAGTTTGATACGGCGTCTACATGTATATACATTTAATTGTTGGAGGTAAATGTATATACCGAAAATGGAATCGTTCAATAAAACCTTTCCTTGATATGATAATATGTTTCTATTTTCATACAAAACAATCCTCAATTGTTGAACCACCTCCACGTGCACATAACAATCTTGGAGAAAAAACATATATTAATTTTGCTATGCTTATATAATGTTTGAATTGTACCATACAGGAATATTGAAAATATAATATTTAGCATTCAATTAGATTTTAATCATTTAATTATTAGAATATATAACCAGATTAAAACCCGGAAAGAAATATTTCTTTCGGACAACACCCATGCCTGTAAACAAAATTGTCACCAAAACCAAAAGTGATTTTGCGCAAAAACATAACCATTAATTGCAAAAAAGGAATAAAACCTGGTCCATCAATTGTTTGTACCATTGAGTTCATTACGTTGACGGTGAAAATTTCAGAGATGCCATAAAGTTGTTAATATTCACTGTTTTTTAACCATCTTTCGAAAAGTGGAGAGTAACAAATTTTCTCTTTGTAGCATTCTTATATTTTATCTATTTGCTATTATATTAAAATTATGGACTTTCCCGGTGAAACACAAACCGTTGTACTTTATACTTGATTTGATAAACTGAAAAGCCCAAGAGTAAAAAAGACTAAATGAATACAAGTTCAGTGTATATCTTAAACATCTTAATATATCAAAAAAGGAGTTCCGCAATTTTAAGCATAGAACAGTTACACGATTTTTGTCCGCCATGACGCAACAAAAGCTAAAAAAACCCTTTTTTTTACATGCATATATGTACCGGCATTATGAATTACAGATGTGCACCGAGGCTATAGAATCGCCCGATTTTGACCACATAAATGTAGTTAGTACAAATGGAATGTAAGAGATCTGTTATCAAAAACCGGTAATTAAATGATTAAAGTAATTAATTACCAGTTGGTTGATTAAGACAAATCAACCACCTTGCATTTTCTTCCCACTGCACTGACCCTGATAAATCGTTTAAAACAGAATGTCGAACGAACCCCGTCAATACACAGGTGTCTGGAACCAGCAAAGGATATCGAACGCACCTCGCTATATATTGTTAAGCACACAGAAATCGGTAAAGATTCGTCAACGACCATTGCCGCACGCTGCCTGCATTGTTGTATTCTAGTCATGATTCGAATTTTGATATTTACCATTGTACTGACTGTGGTAAGTTTTATTTTTTGTTCTTTGGGCCTTTTCTTGTTTTCTGTTATTTTTTTCTTCTTCAAATTTTGGGTTGTACAACCTACCACTCAATACATTAAGGTTGCTTTATTTGTATACCGTCATATATATAGTTGTCTACTGAATAGAATATAATAAATGTAGTAATATCATAATAATATAACCATAAACATGCAATATTGTTCCAACGCATTAAGCAATCTATACCAGTTGATGGGATAAAATAAAATAGCATAGTTCTCGTTTTAAAGATCATATTTAGGCAAGGTTTACAAATTATCCTGCAGTATTCTTAGTTAAAAGTATAGACGGCGCTCAACCGGAAGTTAATGCAAGTTTAGTAGTCAATAATTGTTATAATTACAAGATTTCTGGTATTTATTCTTAATTTGTCTTTTTATATTGTACCGATGTATGTAATGTATGTAAGTATATTCTACCGTACATGTATTTGTTTCAGGTGGTGTCCCAGCGATTTAAGAAGATATATACTCCCACTAGGGACTTACGATTCAGAAAGGTTTGTATCCTTGTCAATAAAAAAGAACAGAAAAATATCCCTGGACGACAATCATAGAACCATTTATTACAAGAGCTTGGACTTTGGGTAGTTGTGTCAAACAGCAATGTGACGTAGGTCTGTCTATTTCACTGCCGGCCACTCAGTTATGGCTCTTTGAAATCAACAAGTTTTGCCTGGCTTTTGCAATCGGTGCATATTTAGTTAAATCACGTCATTTTTAACTTGTTTTGACGCAAGAAAAAGATAGCTACATCCAACCGAAAGTCCAAGGTCTTGTTAAAATCGTTCTAATTTTAAGTACATTCAAGAATGCAAAGGGCTGCGTTTTACAAAAGAACTTACAACAGAGTCGTAAATATTTTTAGTTTCATGAAATGCTCTTTGATAAGCAAAACTTATATAAAACAATTTATGTACAACTATCTAAATTTTTGCCAGTTATGTTGTACATTTGAAACATTTATAAATTTGGGATTAAAGAAGATTCATTAATAGGCCTTTTCACAGTATCTGTGGTACTGCTCTTAATTTAAGATTGATGTGAAGAGGTCATTTTGGTCTTTAGTCTGTAGTTCCTTATTACGGAAGCAAGCAAAAATAATATGACAATCGTCATTGTCGCAAAAATAAATTCAATTTAAAATTAAATGTTGTTTATTTGTGAAAAAATATTTATGAATAGAATAATTATTTCAGTTACCCACATATAGAGCTCTGAGGCAACTTCCGTCTGCAGGCTTACAGTCTTCAAGAAGACAAACTGACTTCCGTTTCGACAAGGTAAGTATTAAAAAGCATTGTCATGCCCGAATGTAGAAGGGTGGGGAATCGCCTTGAAAATTTCTTACATATTAAAGTTCACATGACAGAGTAACCAAAAATATGCCTCGGACTCCCTCCCCCTCTTGCAAACAAAATACTATTATACTTTAATTTTCCCTCCCCCCCAAAAAAAATAATTTCCGGATCCGCGCACGACAGCATGCTACCGTTCATTTGACACACATTCGTCAATCTTGTGAAATTTTTAATTAGGCGACATGATATGCTGAGGTACATATACAAATCCACCGTTCATAAAACGCTAAATTTTTTGTAGGTCGGAGAGTGCCCCCGTTACACGAACAGAAGATCATGTGTTAACGAATTTTTCTTCACGTTCTGTACCAGTGATTACGACTGTTCTGGCCGTAAGTAATTATTTACTTATATGTTATTCATTTATTTTTATCTATTTCTTTCTTTCTTTTATTTTTTTTTATATATTCCTTTATCTATTCATATATTTATCTATTAATTTGTTTATTAATTTTTTGGCAAAGACGAAACAAATTATTTCAAACTTTTACAATAATCGGTAAAATATGAATGGTTTAATTTTTGATCTGCTTTCTTTCGCTAAGGATGTTGTAACAGTTATATATATCTGTTTCAGAACAGAAGTGTTGTATGTACGGCTGTGGGAGAGAGCGTCGATGCTCGGAGGCCGTCAACGTACCCAACGGTAGTGTATTGTGATGTCATCATGTATATAAGCAATATTGTAATAAGAGCTTGGACTTTGGGTAGTTTTGTCACACAGCAATGTGACTTCTATTTCATCGTTTGCCATTTAGTCATGGCTCTTTGAAATATCAACAAGTTTTTTCTGGCTTTTGAGCTAAGACCACGCAATCTATGCATATTTCACTCGAAATCAGCGTCATTTTAAACCTGTTTTGATACAAGAGATAGATAGTGACCTCCTACCGAAAGTCCAAAGTCTTTTTGAGATGATTCTAATAGTCTATCTTAGGAACGTCTACGTTCATCTATCTAGGCTGTATGTATAGGGGTGAGAAATACCCGGAAATGTCCACCTTTCCGGCTCCAGATGGATGCAACAAATGTCGCTGTGAGGGAGGCCAAGTCACGTGTTCAAAGACTAAGTGTGGTAAGACAATATTTATCTTTATTTAATAGAAGAGTTCTATTTAAAAAAACAACCAGGAAAATTCTTAAATTTTAAAGCTAATATATGTAGAATTGTTCTTTACAAAATAATAGTTTACAGCTCAAAATATCATTTCTAAAAAATTAAAGGAGGTCTGATGGTTGATTTGTTGACCAATCAGCCTCATTAAAAACAGGTCGAAGCAAATGCACCGATGCAAAAAAAAAACAAAACGGGTTAAATTATGAATCAAGACTAAATGCAGTTAGGTTCTAAAAACAGCTACATGTACATTCCAATGAACCAACTTTTATATAAATGGTGCACTAAAAATTGGAAAAGGGATATATACAATGTATCAATTGAACAATGAGTAGTTTTTAAGCGGAATGATATTTCAAAAGAAGAATCATGTCAAATGTACTGACTGCTGATTTTTTAATAAAGAAACGTACGACAAAGTCGTTTATCTCTGCAGTCTCATCGAATGATCCAAAACGCAAAAATATACGAATTTGTTTATTCTCAACCATTTTTAAACTTTGTTAGAATAATTTATCAGTTTTTAAATTTAACGTTTGCAATGGAAGTTGATGAAAAACTAGAATTTATGATTTAGTCGAAAGACGTTAACTCATTTGAAACGCTGTTTAATGCACATAAAACTTGAAAACACATTAAATAATGTGCACACCAAAAATAAATGCGCTTGATTATCAAAATTGCCATCTAAATGCTCCAAATCTGAAATGCAGTAAGACATTGAAAACGATCATGAGAGAAATTTGAATAATGTGTTCAAAAATAAATTGTGGTAAGGTTTCAAATTAGGTCAAACCAGGTAAGTAAAATAACTGCGGTTGAATCAAAAACAGTAACATTGACAGGGCACGTACACAGTAGGACGATACATGACCTTTGAAATCTGTCTTGATGTGTTTTCGAAGTCACTCTTGTCAATCAAGAAGTCAGTTAGTGATTGAAGGTTTCTTCAAGGTATGCACACAAGTGTTTATGGGTTTTTTCTGCTGCATCACGTTTCATTTCAAGGTGAAAAGAAAGAGAGAGTATAAAAAGAAACAAAATTCAAAAGCAATTAATTGGTCACTTTTTTCTCATCGTAGCATTGGCGTGTAATGTTCTTGTTCAATACTGTTACAATGTTCAATACAGTTGATATTTGTGGGTTTCGTTGAATTTGTAAAACACATGCACTATTAATACGTTAATTTGTTGGCAACGGCTTTACTAATAAAAATATTTTGTCATCAATAATCCGCTCAACAAAGACCCAACAAAAAAAAATCGTAAGAACTGGTACATGTAATTAACAAACAAAAGGTTCAGATGACATGTGACTTTGTAAAAACCGAAAAAATTCTTTAACACTGAAACCTTTTTTCAGTCGAATGCATCTATGAAGGCATTCCCTATTCATCACAGTATATGTTCAAAGCCAAGGATGGCTGCAACCTGTGTCGATGTCTTCCCAACGGGGGTGTCCAATGTACTAAGGAGGTCTGCAACAAGCAGGGTAAGAGAAATTAACGTAAATGAATAAGAAACAACTCTTTGAATATTATGAGGTGATAACTTTGGAAGGGGTGTGGTCAAATAAAAAATGCTAGATTTGATCACGCCATAAACATCATTATTACTTCATCATATTAAAAAAATGATCCCTTATTATTCATTTTTATATATTTTTAACAACAGTGCGACTGGGTATTAAATTTTTTTGACGTTTTTACGTTAGGCCTAAAATAAAAAGTTGTGTGTTTCGGGTAACCCGACCTAACCTACAAAAATGGCCCGATCCTACCATTTTTAGATGCCTGATTTTATCCGACTGTGAATTTTATCTTATTTCCAATAAAAAATACGTTTTTAAATATGAAACAAACAAACATTCTTAGGATTCAGGCAAAAAAAATAGATAAAATAAAAAAAAATCTTCACCTACCTAACCTAATTTTTTCATCAGTGTTACCCTAAACACACTATTTTTTTTTTAGGCCTTACTTTCATTTCGTATTACTATGCAAACCCCGCATGCCCCCTAACAGTCAGTCATTTGCATCATCATCGATAAACTGTATTGAGTTTTAAGTAATTACAATTTTTGATTCCTAGTGTTATCACAGCGACAGTCGGTAATATAAATTCGTATATATAACATTTAAAACAGCTAGGATGTTTTCTGTACGTTATCTTTAACAAAGCATTAGTACACCACCTTAATGCACGGATCTGAGAGGGGGGTCCTCGACCCTTTACTCCCTATAAAATTTGTATTTTCTTAATTTACATGACAAAATTACGAATATGCCTCCCCCGGTCAAACTCAAATATCCCGCGGAACCTCCCTCCCCCCGCCCCAACTGGAAAAACATTCTGGATCCGCACATGCGCCACAACGGTGGAATCCAATGGATTGGCTTTGCAACAAACATGGCAAGGCTGTTGTATACTGTATTATACAGTGTACTGTACTACATACCTCTATATCAACCATTTAGAATGTCTTGTGTATAACAAAGCAGAGAGAGAGAGAGAGAGAGAGAGAGAGAGAGAGAGAGAGAGAGAGAGAGAGAGAGAGAGAGAGAGCAAAAAGCTCAAATTGAGTAACTTATTAACACAGAATATCTGCAGCAATTTTACAATACAAATGTCTACTTCAAAACACATTACTACAGTAACATGCAGACTAGTAAACATACTGAAAATTCACATCACAAGCTAGTACTGGTCACTTTATTCTTTGTTTATCTTATTTATCAGCACGTAAAGATCGAAATTAGTTGTAGTGAAAGATAGCTACAAATATTCCTTTCTTTCATATTTTGTATTCTCTCTGTACATGTGTCAATCCATCCTTTTATCAGTGGAAGAGAAGCCCAGTCGGTGTACAGAGCCTCTAAAGCGAGGCTACTGCAGAGATTCCATTACCAGGTTCTGGTACAACCCCGAGCAACAGAAGTGCGAGTCCTTTGACTACACCGGTTGCTATGGAAACAGGAATAACTTTGAGACTCTACAAGATTGCATGATTGAGTGTCAGGCTGAAGGCTAAGGTACGTGACGACACTGAATTGTTATGGTCTTGGTTTTGTATTAAAAACAGAGATTATACATGTCAACATGATTTTGTTTCTGAGTTATGACGGTATTTTTTTGCATTATATTTCCTTTCTTGAATTAAAGAAATTTTCAATCCGTAACTTACAGAAATTTTACTACGTGCTGTCAAACTTGGTTCATTTTGGTTTTCTTTTTGCAATTTTTTTCAAAGAGAATTTTAATCCTTGAAATTAATGTTAAGTGCGCGGCAAAGTAAAGCTGGCAAAAAGGATTTCTTTCTATACAGAATGTCTGAATGGTAATACGAGTTATCTGGGAATGTTCACACTTGGTTCCATTTCTTAAATGCTGTGGTATCATTGGAATTTATGGTGGCTTAATTTTCGTAGTACTTGTGAATAGCCCCCCCCCCCTCCGGGAACTTACATCCTCGACGAAAACAAATTTTGAAAGTTATTTTTTTTTACCGAAACTGAAAAAGGACGTATCCAGTAAATTCCATCCCCACGAATAAACAATGGCCCCACAATCCACGAAAATTGACCCCCACGAATTCAAATGATTCACAATATCTTCCATAATTTTATTTTTTAGCGGCTGGTGATAATAAAATGCCCCTAAAAGCTCTTTGGGCCTCAGAGGATTTAATCACGAGACAAACCGATTTTATATCCTGGGGACCAATGTATTTTTAATTGTACTCTCTTGTTAAAATTTGTTATTCTTTCTTTTTCAATGTGATTTAAGTTATTGTTTTATTGTAGAAAGAATGAAAAAAGTCTGGCGAGAGGAAACCGGAGCATATTGTTATATTTACTATTGTAGAATTAATTAAAAGATTAACATGAAAAATATGTCAATAAAAAATAAAACACAAAGTTCTATTTGGATTCATTTATTTCTAGCAACTATATATAGTCTCCACAAAATCGTGCAACATTATGTAAACAATCATTACAACATAAAACATAAGCACTAGCATTTTCAATATTGTTACCATTTATTGTGGAAGGGTTTGGTATTAGAGGAGGTCCAGTATATATTTTCGGTAATTTGACTATGCATACATATGAAAATCGACTTTCCATAGGTGGGGGTGGTGTCCGATACACCTCCTACTGACCCCTCTCCCCCTCTAGCCCCCCCCCCCTGCATGAGAGTTGTTTTAATAAAAACAGCGCTTAAAATTACTACACCGGATCCCTCCCTTGGAGAAATTTTCTGGATACGCACATGACCTCGATCTTATGTCTATATGCAAGGTCCTAAATTAAGGGACATAACTTGACTTTGTGCTGGTAATGCCCCATAATATAACTACATCGCACTTATATGGAACTTATTAAATAGTGTGTCAAACAACCACGCGAATTTCTTACGTTTCTTAAAATCGTTTTAAAATAAAAAAAAAAAGTTAATTATAATCACACCGTATACCGGTATATAAATCTATTAAAGAGTTATTCGAACTAAAAAAAACTAAGTGATTCGTCTTTCTACAAAAGTTTTTTTTTTATTTATAACATGGTAAAATCTCTGACACATCTCACGAAAAAAAAAAAAAAAAAAAAAAAAAAAATGAAAACAGACGCCGTCACTTGCGACATTCTTATCGTTTGCATTTGACTCGTCCTCCTCGCTGGCATTTACACTTCTGTCCCTTGTCGTTCTTAAACCTTTGACCAGCTCTGTAGACCTTTCCAAAATACATGCACTGGTTTTTGTTTCTCTTTGGTTGTGGTTTCTTTTTATTTGACTGTGGTCGACGTCCTTTTGGCGTCGCAGGGACATTTTTAGAGCCCCTACGCTGTGCTGTATTCCTTGAATTGGTTCTGCTATTAGTACGCTTATTACCCGGTGGAGTATTCACCCTAGTGTTCGTCTTTGCAGGAACATTCCTATTAGGGGTATTCACCCTAGTGTTTGTCTTTGCAGGAACATTCCTATTAACGACCTTGGGTGACTTTTTTGGAGTAGGAGTTGTGGCAGTGTCTCTCGATGTCGTCTTCCTCACAGGTGGTTCCACCTTGGAGGTAAATAACGCAGCTTCGTTTGTCGTAGCCATCGGACTGTTGTTGTTCTTTGGGAGCAATTTGATGAGATTCAACATGTTGGCTGACGGGTCTCCGAACTTCTGCAGCGCTTCTACCGGGTTCTCCCTGGCAGCCTTTTGTCTTTTCAGAAACATAATCTTTTGGAAAAATGTTGCATTTGCAGGAAGTGCCTCCTCTTCTTGTTGCCCGTTCGAGGTCTTTGGTGGAGAATTTTGCTTTGCAATGTTTCCTGTACCGAAGTTGTTTGAACTCCCATTGTAAACACCTGGTGCCTCCGCTGGCACGGCTGTTGTCGTCTGCTTTGCATTCAAGGGAATATCTTTGCTATAATCAACCACATCCATACGCACTGGAGAACTGTCGGTAAATTGATAATGAGAAAAGTGCGAATTGGTTAGCCCCCCACTCTTTTCATTTGGAACACCGGCTTGTGTAGAACCTGGATTTTCAGTAGATGTAACAACTTTTGGAGGAGGCGTCTCTGTGACAATCTTTATGCGTGATTCTTTTGATTCTATCGGAATCGGGTTTTTGAAAGATAGTTTTTGTGCAGCGTTATTTGGTCCATATTTGAATGTCGTAGTTGGAATGGTGGAAGTAGCCATCTGTTTAAACGACGGTTTTTCATCCTTCTTTGGTGAAGGCGTGACATACTCTATGGATATTTCAGGAGTTGCGTCATTAGACTTCTTAAACTTTATACGAACTGTGGTCTGTTTGTCTATGTCAGCCAATAGGGATCTCAATGTGCTTGGTATTTTACCAAGATCGACTGACGTGGTCGGTTCAATAGAGTTGATTTTGCTGGCGGCAGTAGTGGTAATAACGGTGGCAGCGGTGGTTGCAGCGGTGGTTGCGGCTGGTGTTGCACTGGACGTGGTCGTAGAAGCTGCTGGAGTTGCAGCTTCCGTTGAAGCGACTGTTGGGGCAGCAGTAACAACAGTCGTTTTGACTGTTGTTGTCCTTGCTTTTGAAGTTGTTTCTGGGGATGCTGTTGTTATCTTTGCTGTTGTTGGTTTAGCTGCTGTTGTTGTTATTGCTGCTGCGGTTGATGTTGTCGGTACCGTCGTTGTACTTTTTACAACAGTTGTCAGTTTCTGCGTTGTAGAAGCAGCAGTCGAAGTGCTTTGAGAGGGTGTAATTGGGGCTGATGATGAACTCTTTACAGGAAGTTTTGTTGTAGGTGCCACTGTTTCAGCTTTTACGGATATCTTCGTCGTAGGTGCAGCAGTTTTACTTTTCACGAAGTCACTGGTGTCAATAGTTTCCGGCGCTTTTGCATCTACTTTACTTTTAACCAACTCTCTCTGTTCCAAAACAAACTGCAAGAACTGTATGAAACTCTGTGTGGAAGTTTTTGGAGGTATGGTGGTTTCAATAACAATTTCATCAACAGCGGGCTGGATATCAATGTCCGACTTTGTCTTGGTTTTAGGAGTTTCAGTGGTGTCAATTGGTTTGGCTGTAGTTTTTTCGACAATTTTCGTTGTCGGAGGAATCGGAGTTTCTATCTCTGTTGGTTGACCCCCTTGGGCGTCACTTAAGGAAAACTGTGTTCTTGCTAGCTTACTATTAAAGCGTCTTAAATCACTTTGACTTTGCAATGCTTCGAAACTAATGACGTTTCGCACTTTAGCTTGGCTTCTACCATTACCAAATGTAAATTGTGACCCTTGGGATAGATTTTCGTTTGGATTTGGGATGATCGAAAATTTATCGGCTTTGTTCTTGTTGTTGTGTTGGTTGGCTTCCTCTGCATTGTCCCAAATATTATTCATTGTTGGTTGCTTACTTAAATTTTGAATGTTTCCTGAGCCGATCCTTTGTTGTACATTAGACATTTGACTTTGGTCATGATGAAAAACTGCTGGACCGTTAGCAGAGATTTGATCCTTAGGTGCCCATTGTTGGTTGGCATTTTCTGCACGTTGGTTTGACCAGGGCTGTTGCTCTGCAAATGTTTGTTGAACATGTTGTGGATAAGGATTTTGTTGAACGGGTTGTGGGTAAGGATTTTGTTGAACGGGTTGTGGGTAAGGATTTTGTTGTACAGGTTGTGGATAAGGATTTCTTTCAGCAGGTTGTTGGAAGGGATTTCCCATTTCTTGCATTCTCACGTTCGAAGTATGAGTTCCTTGGTATTGATTATCATATTGATTGGAACTGCCAAATACTGATTGAGGATTCACATTTTGATTGTCAACATTATGCATTTGAAAAGAGGACTGGGAATTCCTTTGATCCGCTGGCTGATACATATGTGATTCCGATCCATGACCCATACCATTATTGATAACGCTCGGATTATTTTGGTAATTAACATTGCTTGTTTGAAAACTACTACCCATGGACTGTTGATTGAAGTTTTGATTGGTATTGGTCGGTGGCATTGCAATTTGCTGCTGGAACTGACCAAGAGACTGACTCTGTACTTGTCTATTGTTTTGATTGGATGGGTTACTGATATCTTGAGGCTGCTCTTGACCTCCAAAAAAGGCAGCGTTAAAGTCACTGGAGGCAACAAAGCCTTGCGTCTGACTTTCGAGCAAACCTAGTTCGATGTTCTGCACGACGTTTTGGCTGAAGCCTGTGTTCTCATAGGTCTGGGTGACGCCCCAAGGATTGTACTCCTGGGCCACGCTTTGTCCTTGATGAGACCCACCGGGCGAACCAACCTCTTGCATCACACTTATTTCTGTCGTTAGTGGGCCCGCCCAAACATTTCCCGCCTGTTTACTAGGCAAGCCAAAGTTTACATTCCCGTCCATTATTGGCTTGTAAGGTCCGCTAGATTCCGTCTTGTGTTCCTGAACATACAAGGGTTTGTTGGCTATACTTGGAAATCCTTTATCGAATAAAGACTGGTGCGCATGCGTACTTGCCGGTTCGAAAGGGTCATGGAAGTTCACGTGTCCGTTAATTACACCGTTGGCTTGTGCCTCTTTAACCGGACTTGCGTGAAAGAATGCAGGCGTTTGTGTCATCTTGTGGTCTCCGAGACTGTTGTACATTTGTCCGTTTGCCTGTTGGTTACTTCCCAAACCGTTCATGACCTGGTTATGATTTATATTTTGGATGAAGATTTTGGCGGGATGAGGGGTGGCTTCCCGCTGGGTGGTGGTTGTTGGTGGGGCCTTGGTGGTCCACGAAGATTGCCACGTGTCCGGTCCCATGCGGAAGTTTGCTTGCTGTTGGACTGGAGAATTCTCTGGAATGAAAGAAAGACAGCTATTGTTACTATTTCTATTGAATAGCTTATAACTAGAATTTTTGCAGATGATTCTTTTAACTAAAACTAGTAATGAAAACCGCAAAAATTTAAATCTCTTCTTTTAAAGCAACCTCAGATACTAAATAAAACTCCTAGTGCCATATGATGAAGTTCTCTTGATACATGTATATCATAACATCCAACAAAGATCAGTTCTAATTTGTGTACGTTCAAAATGTAAATCAATTAGAAGAAAATAGCGGTACTTACGTTGGAAACGTTGACCGTTGTTTGCATTGTTGTTATATTGTGTATTAAAGTTGTTCCTGTTACCGTTGAAGTTGTTACTTTGTTGATTGTTGTTATTCACGTTATTGATGTTTGATCGAGAACACGTGATCTTGTCTCTGTTAACACACGTGCAGACGTCGCCATTACGACTGATTAGGTTCTGACCGGCGCTGTACCACTTTGAGTTGTAGTAGCAATGGTTGTTAAACTCCATTCCGCCATTTTGAACAAACGACACGTGTAACGGTTGTTCCTGTTGTGCAGCTGTTGTTAAAAGAGAAATGAAGTCGTATTACTAAAATAAAAGAGAATGGATACATTTATTTATTAGTTACTATGATTTTTTAGTCATTCTGACCTAAAAAATTTGCCTATAAAATATAATGAAAAGAAATTTGGGTACTGGCCTACTGGTAAGGGCAAAAAAGTTTCTATGCCCTAAAAACGCATCAGTTTTAACATTCGATGAACTGCTAAGAAAAATATTTCTATCATAATTGCAACACATAGGCGTCGGAACTGGGCGGGGGGGGGGGGGGGGTCTAGGAGCGGCTTAGACCCCCGCTTTTTTTTTTTTGCAAAGTAAGACATAACCATATAATCATTTTTTTATAAGTGTAGCTCCCTCACCCTCCTTTTAATTTGTTTCCGACGCCACTGCATACAACAAACATTATTTCAAAAAATAAAACATGTATAGAACTAAAAAAATCACTTAAGTGAATGTGAAATTAACATTTAACAGAGTATGTTGTATTTAACGTGAATTTCATTTCATTGGTCGTTCGAAATTGCATGAAATACAACTTAATGTGAGTGAAATACAAGGTAAACTTGTCGCTGTTATTCAATGGAGGTTAGCTAGTATATGTATGCAAGGGACACTTTGTGAAAAATGTCAAATACTTACCTTGAGCTTTTGGAGGATAGCACATATTCTTCCCACAGTTGTTTGAACAACATTTAAAATCTGAAACGAAAGGATCGAAGACATGATTAAGATATGTTAGTTTTGTCTTTAACGTTTAGGCAATGCTAAGTATAGTGGTTCTTGACTTTCCCTATATGTTAGCTAACTATTCGAAGATTTAACAAGTTATATATTTTCAGTAGTGAACGTTAAAAGCAAATTTTTTTCTCTCGTTTTCCTCTCACAATCTTTGTATTTTTAATACCTCTCTCTCCCCATTAACCCTCTACAACATCTCTTGTTCTCTCTCTCTCTCTCTCTCTCTCTCTCTCTCTCTCTCTCTCTCTCTCTCTCTCTCTCAAACAGTAAATCTGATTCCGTATGTCTTTTTTTTATTTCTCGCTGTTTTGTCTCTTTCTCATTTTATCTTATTCTCAATCTCCTTACCTCCGGGACACGTTAAGTCACTGCTACACCCATTGTCAAAAACAGACACACAGATATCGGTGGGGCATGTCCCTGATTTCACCGCGAACTGGAGCTGTCCGGAAAGTTGGGCATTGACCTACAACAAAGATAAACAGACCGTCAGTCAATTAAATAGAGACTTGTAAAACATAAGATAATTGACTTTTTAAAGACAATCATCAACCGATTGACCTAGCTACAATAGAAACGGACAATCGGACAAAACAGACATACCTTTTAAAAAAAACAATCCACAAACAAAAATCAGACATACTTCAGCATTAGACAATTAACGTACAACAGAATCAAACAATCATCATACAATTTATGTACAACGAAGACGGAAGAAAAAACAACTGACTTTCTATAGAAACAGACAACCACCAGACAACTGACCTACGGCAGAGACAGAGAGACAATCAGACAATATACTTAAAACAGAAACAAACAGACCAACTGATCTACATTAAAACAGAGAGAATATCGCTTTTCAGAAGTCCCACTACCCTGATAAAAGAATGTTTTTAATTTTTACTAGAACCATTGTAACAAGGCCTTGGACTTTCAGTAGGATGTAACTATCTATTTCTTGCGTCAAAACAAGTTAAAATGACGCTGGTTTCAAGCGAAATATACATCGATTGCATAGTCTTCGCTCATAAGCCAGACAAATCTAGTTGATTTCAGAGAACCATGGCTCGGTGGCCAGCAATGAAATAGACAGACCTACGTCACATTGTTGTTTGACACAACTACCCAAAGTCTAATCTCTTGTTAAAATGGTTCTAATTAGAAGAATTGTTTATCAGAAGAAAATATTTTTTATCTACAATGTAGTACATGACAAAAGGGTCAAAAGCTAAATTGATTACGAATTCAATACATCCCATGGTGAAAATTACAGTTAGTAACGTTCATTCCATTCATATTTTTGGAGATAAAACAAAATATGATCGTAAAAGGGGAACGGTTACAATTTTAGTCATAATTTGTTTTTGGATTTTATTGTTTACAATATTTCAGAAATGCATTTTTAATGAGCAACGAACATTTCATTGCAATTCGTTGAGTTAAAAGCGAATTACAGAGCTTACATGTACAATTATCTGCTATGTAAACAAAGCTTTTGTTTATATTTTGAATGTTAATGTGAAAATTCCAGTTTTGTTTTTACCTAAAATGAATGAATTAAATAATAGGAACTGTTTATTAATGCTTAAAATGAATAAAAAGGTAATTTAATAAGCTTGAAAATGATTTTTTTACTGGTATATCAAACTTAAGTAAACAAATACAGGACATAAGCCTTGTTTACATGACAAAGATAACTCTACGACTGATTTTCAAATTCCATTTGATCATTAGAAATGCATTTTTAAAGCATTGTGAAAAATAAAAACAGAAAAATAGAATTTGACCAAAATCGTGACCATGGCCCTTTAAACTTATGCATTCAAAGTTAGTTCAATGATTGTTCCTATCCTGGAACAAAATGACTGGGAATTTTCACAGGTACTTGAGGACAGGATCGACCCCCCTTTCCACCCCCACCCCCCAAGTATATAGACCCCGGGACTTTATTTATTTATTTTTTATTATATTATCCTTTTATGACCTATTTTCTAATCTTATTTATACATTCATTGCACAAATTTACCTAAAACAAACATTTTTATTTAGTCAGACCCTCTACATATACCGTATATCCTGAAGGACTGTGGGAATTTTGGGAGTGGTCGACTCATTTAAAAAATATACATACACTGGGAAAAAAAATAAAAATGCATGAATAAAGAACTTAGTTAATACCAACAAAATGTATAAGTCAAACAGGTGGTATAAAATTGAGGCCAAAAAACCACAGATGTGCAACAGCTCACTGGAAAGACGTGAACAACCTTAACTTGTCATGTTAAACATACGACCTCATTAGGAACAAGAGGGGGTTAGCAGTGCAAATATACCGCCTTGAATTAAGGAGTCTATGTTCATGGTTAACTTCAGCCAGACTTTGTACAGTTGTATTTGCATAAAGAGATTTGGCGTTAACGCTTAGTCTGCAGGAAGTTATAGTTTGTTTTGAATAATTGGATGTTTTTTAAAAAGGTTTTTATGAAGTGAAAATGAAATTAAAAATAAGGAACATATTTTACATTTAAATTGTTTAACGTTGCAGTAAATGTCTTTTATAGTCTTTAACAGTTGAGTTCGAATGTATAGTATGAATACACGTATCGTACAAATTATGTTTAAAAAAGAGATGAAGAAAGAGGAGAAAAGGAAAGAAATTTAAAGATAATTGAAAAAACTTATTCCATTGCACGAAATAGTTAAAAAAATCCTTCTTATACCGGTTTTGAGGACTAACAAAACCATTTGTAAAGGTGGTTAAATGCTTCATTTTATGCTCGAAGAAACAACATTATCATTGACCTACTTTCGTGGAACCATAACTGTCATCCAATGTTGCATTCACATTAATTTTGTATTTTTTTCTTCAAGTTTAAGTTTGTATATTTGCTGACGATCTTATAAACATACAATGTATATACATATAAAGCATGCTCGAGGTCAATGGAATCCTAGTGCACATTAACTTTTATCAGATTTAAAATAGAGTAGTATGAAAAAAGGGTCAAAATATGATAAGGATATATGATAGTCTACATGTATCATGGTTCAAGACTGTTATGTTCCAACTAGCCGTAATTAGGTAATTAACAATTTAGCTTGGTCACCGGAGTACGTTTTTGTTTCAAACAAAGGAAATGTGAGTTCTAAAAAATAGGCTCATTTAGAATTACGCTCAAATCCTAGCTTGTAATTGTTTAAAAAATCATTTTACCCTATATAGTGCACCTTAAAATTAATACGTGCACAGCTTCGTTGGATACATTCCTCAATTTACAAATTTGAATGCTACATGTATGTACATTTTATCTTCCAGTCTCCATTAAAAGACGTTAATTGATTAAAAGCATTAAAGTTTTTAAACATATATCTGTATTATAATGGTAAGATGTTCCGGCTGACAAAATGACTAACATAAGCAGACGAATTAGAACCTGAGATTTCGGCAATAAATCCTTCATTTTACTCATCGTCGTGCATACCTTTGAAAAGGCTTTCTCTCTGAAACCATATATACACGATTTTTCTATTTTAGAAAACGGACTCAAAGCAAGATCTGCATGGAGAATACAATAATTAATGAAACAATTTTTTATGAATGCCATTATAATAATGCTAAAAATTTTAAAAATAGAAACGTTGTTTTTGCTGTTAAAAGCGGGAGTTAATGAAATTTCGTTAATGATATTAATGTAAAGATCTTACCCCTGTTAAAATTAGAAATAATAACTGTACACACGATCTCATGGCTGCACGCTTATAATTATTTTCCATTTCCTAAAAGTTACCGCGACACAAACCCTTGTTAAGGATAGGATTTATGGCGAACTTTTCACTTAAATATTCATGAACATTTCTCTCTATGTTAAAAAAAAAATAGAAACAAGGAAAAACTTTATGTGTGTCAAATTGTTATGTAGATTTAAAACCCAACTTATTCCTACTCGTTGTTGTGTTAGCAAAAGGAAGGAAAAGAAAAGAAATCAACAAGTCATAGACATTGTCCAATTGTTTTCGTGTTTTATTTATACAAATATTTAGTTCCCTGCGGATAAAAAATGACATTTATAATACCATTAAAAACATAATGTGGTGTGTTTCAACAATTTTAGGACAACTTGCCTCGTAGTTCGTGATTTCTTCATTTTATTAATTAAGATTAAAGTTAATTAATATACAATTATTCAATTATTTACTTATTTACTTTTTCTTAATGATTCTTAATAACAACTTTATTCACGAGGAAAAACATGTGCTGAATTAGCCAAGTTAAACATGTAGCATATTTCATTATATGGATACACATAAACACATACTAGTTTGCATGTATATAGGTACACAAATCTTATACATGTAGCTATATTTAATTATTGCTATAGCTCGCAAGAATTATTAGCTTCAGCATTACATGCATGTAAACAATAAATTAATTGGAGGAGGTTTACCCACGAATATCACTAAAATTGAGCCACCACGAATTTAGTGATCAAATAAGTTGTATGGCCGATAAGCATGCATAGACATGATATATAATTTGTCTTATTTGATTTATCCACTTTGCAGTTTTAATTTGCTGCGTAATTAATTGGCGGGGTGGATAATGAATTAAATATTCCACAGCAAGCTAAAACAAGGTCATCTTATATTCCCTTAAATTCAAAGCAAGATCATTACATAGGCTAATGATAATACATATGTTTAATCATTTAATCAATTCAAAGCCACTTTTACATCTGTGTCATCACGTGACCATTTCTACAATTGCAACTTCTCGGGATTTCCGGTAGTGCTTGGAAAGACATTTAAATGTAAATTCGGGGTGTTTTCCGAACTCGGCCGAAAAGGCCCGAGGAGTTGCAATTGCTTTTTAGGATGCCATAATCTCACAATATCACTTCTCCTTCACTGAAGCGTTCCACGATGGGGGGTAGTTCAAAGGAACAACTATCGAACCTACCCAAATGGAAAGGTTAAATGAATATATAGTAAATTAAACTTATTACATTTTGAAACCGAATTCCTACTCAATCCTTTTAAATTATATCGACTTAGCATGTCTTTTCTCTCATCGATCAAAACGTAGCTAAATTGGCATACACAAGCTAATACCAGATTCAGTATTAAAATAGTAAGTTTTCATTTATGGAAGAAAAGAGATTCAGAGACTTGTGTAAATATAAACAGTGAAATTCATTCTTGGAGGTTCTCACATGTGGTTAAAGGGGCAATTATTGCCCCCCCCCCCCCACAAAAAAAAAGAATTTAAAAATATTTATAAAAGAAAACACAAAAGCCAGTGACGCGGGCTATTTTTGCTGTAATACAATCATATACCCATGAACCACAAAAGAAAGAATGTAGTAGACTAAGTTTATGATTGTTAACGAAAAAGAAAAAAAAAAACACTATCATAATACTTATCTGATCAACTGGGTTTTTATGATCATATTTATAAAAATTGTCCTTGTTCTATCTAAGTGTACATTAACATTTTCAGTAGAAATATCATATTTTAATAATTTCATATACATGTACCTAAACATACCAAGATTGACTAACATTGCTTTTTATAAATCGATCGAATTTAGAATTAAATCTGCAGGCAATAACGGTTTTCTTTAGTCGGCTTCGCAATCAGATAAAATATTAACATTTTTTCAAAGTATGACGACATAACAAGCTGGCAGTTCTTAATTTTTAAGAATGCATAAAATTATTTCGAACCGCTGAAAATAAATCCAAAAATGCATATTGATGAATTATATATAGAAATTGTGCAGATAAAATAACGCATACGTTAACAATAAAATGCTTAAATGTAATTCCGTTATCACAAATATGGCAATAACATGTCATACACGTTGAGGTGAGTGAACGTTGCGGGAACAGGTAATAAACACAGGTAACAATCAACAGGTGAATACAGGTAAAAATAGGAACGGTATCTGTCATATCTGTGCAATGATGACCTTGTAAGGTCATTGAGGTCAGATTGGAAAATGCGCTTTTACGTGCTACGGATTTGGTTTAATTACTTTTGATGCAACAGTAATTACGAAGAAGGAATATTAATTGAATATTTAAAATATTATAAATAAATAATTCTACTCTATTGTGAGGGAAACATTTTTTTATTATGCAGTGAGAATAAATCAATTTGCATTACTCTTTTAAATCAGAGTACTGAAGAACTGACGGGAGTTGATTTTATCGATTATCATTTATTCGAAATCAACGATATGTGATTTTGCATGGCAAGTAGTATCAGTAATCGAAATATTTCTGAGAAATTGTATCGATCCAGGCAAGATTGAACTCTTGCCTTGTTCAACCAAACGCTCGGCTGTCTCCGTTTATCTCCGACAAGCAAGTTTTGTCGGATATTAACGGAGACAGCCAAGCGTCTGGTTGTACGAGACTACATTAAACTCTAGCGTAGGAATACATACGACTTTAAAAAATATTTAAACTGTTTGTACAATTTAAA
The DNA here is from genome assembly GCF_963853765.1 of Magallana gigas. Classification (NCBI taxonomy): domain Eukaryota; kingdom Metazoa; phylum Mollusca; class Bivalvia; order Ostreida; family Ostreidae; genus Magallana; species Magallana gigas. The sequence continues at coordinate 16,558,259 of NC_088853.1, read as the reverse complement.
ATCTTATTATTATCATGGAATTAATAAATAAGTTTTCTTGAAAAACAATGCTTCAGAATACATAGCATCGAATTTATCGATTATTTTCAAGAACTAAGTGTTGTCAGCGGTATTGATTTGTGCTTAGGTCCAAACACTGTTTCACTTTCGCTTTGCCCGAGTAAGTGCATAGGAGAGTTGATTAAAATCAACTCCCAAAAACAGATATAAATGGGCTGTATGGTATGACCATTGTTACAGTCATGTTCCTTAGAGGAAAATATCTTTGTAGAAATATAGGAAATGGTAAATGGAGTAAAATTGAAGGATTTTACTTTTCAAAAATAAAGTTCATATCAAAAATTAAATTATTTTGAAACTTGTAGGTAAATCTGAACGACATATGTTGCTGACCACTCAACATTCTTATTGTGTAAAACAGATAAAAAGAATGATAAAATATTATTCACCCAACAAAAACAATGGACTTTTTCTCATCGGAATGAATGAGAATTGCTGTGGAACTGAAGTACCTAGGAAAAATCGAAATATTAAACGAAAAGTAAAGTTAATGGAATTAATGGGATTATATGGGATTAGTGGGGTTATATGGGATTAGTATATTTTTTTGAGATTCATTAAATGACACGTCATAAACTCCGAAGAGAACACATGGATTGGTCATTAATACGCGTCATCAAAACAAGTAAAAGTCCTCACTACCAACTCAACAAACTGCAACACAACAACAGATATCGTCATCGAACGCAACGACAATATGGAAACAAATACCAGTATACGAGTGTATATTATCAGTGGCGTTGATGCCAGCAAACAAGCAAAACCCAACACCCAACATCAAACAATATCGAACATCTGTTATAAGAAATCAACCAAATATCAATGAAAAAATTACAATAACAAACCGTCAACTATCTCAAAGTACTATCAATCTAAGTTTAAACGTTATTAAAAGATAAGGTTTTTTTTTTAATTCTAAATGATTACTATTATATTTTTACGTCAGTGGAGTTTAATCCCTCTTTCATCTTCGATTCATAGATATTGCAATGCATTTTTTTCTCAAAACCAACCTAATCCGGTATCATCAATAGTTGGGATGAAAAATGACATGCATAATTTCTATTGTTCGGATACGTGGGTGGTGGCGGGGGTGGGCGATGTTATCCCCTCCCCATTCCCAGATTTTTTCGTCTATCATCGAACGTACGTTTTATCATGAACACATTAGAACGCCTGCTTCTAAGTTTAGACTTGTCCCTTCCCTCTTGAAAAATAATTCTGGATCCGCCTTCACCCCATCCGAACTATTAACATGACAAACTAATATGCGATTAGATAATTTTTCAATCTAATATATTTGATCAATTATCTAGTCAATTTAAAACGAGAATATATAAAATGCTTTTTTATTTTCATGGGTAATTATACTAAAACGAAACAGTATTGAAGACAACGCAATTCATGTTGCGCTGTGCATGATCAATGGAACCAAAACCAGATTTTCTTGACAACAAAACAGTATCTAAAAATTACAATAATATCAAGAAAAACTTTTTTTATATGACAGTTCTTATCAATATCGACTAAATGTGAAAACCGATGGGGTTAATGGACCCCCTTGCATTACACACAGGCACAAATCAAACAATTATGAAGTTTGTCTTTACGTACCACCTATAATTCGGTTAATAGTTACATATTGCGTTAAAAGATTAATATAAAAAATGAATAAAGATATAAAAAATATGTATCTTTGATTAAAATAAGTAATTAAACGAAATAATTATAACTGAATCAAAATCTATCTTACCGTTACTAGAACACAGAGATGGAGCAAAAGGAACACTCCATTCAGAAAGAACATGTTGGGATTAATCCTTAATTTATTCTTCTCCGAAAATTAATCCCTCGTTAAATTCTACACGAAATTTAGAAAATGAATATGACGCAGGCTCAAGCCACTGCATAAAATGCGCAGTCACATTGCTGTTTAAATCAGAGGCTTGAAAACACTGGTCCGGTCTGCTTCAGAAAATTACAAATCCCGACAGCTAAACGAGAGACACTATGTTCATCAGGATCCGAATTTATAACTGTCAGTTTAATTCGCCATCCTTTACCATAATCCTTTAGATTAACATTCATGCACGTCAGAAAAAATACATATAGAGATTAATTAGAAGACAGATTTTAATGACTCCGAGCGGCGATGAAATTTATTAAATTCATATGAATCGTGCTTATTAATTTGAATCAGTCATGTTGCTGAAAAGTTTGACGCATAGTGCACAGTGATTCAAAGCACATGTTTCTTCTTCCAAAATAACGCTAAAAGTTCTGGTCTAAATTAAACTCTCTATTTTTGAAGTTTGACACAAGAAGTTTTTTGATGGAGTACACAGCAGGCTGCTAGTAGCGTTTTATGGATTTATTGATCAATTGATTGTATTCGAGGCCTTGAAACACAATTATTCGTTTCTTGTCAAAAGTAGTTCTAAAAAAATGATTTATATGCATATATATATTTTGATTGGGTTATATTTTGGTCGGTTGCAGTATTTACAAAGTTCGGAACACATACATGCCGACCAACCTCAACCTTTTCTTTAAAACAAATTAATATATAAAAGAAATAAAATGATAACACAAATGAAAAGCACTGTCAAAAATAAAATCGTGAAGGTCTTTGAATTTTTATTAAATGTCAAAGCTCAACAAAAGAAGAAATGTTTTAACTTTCAACTCAGAGTTAAGTCAATAAATGCCCTCCAACACACTGCATCTCGCAGTCCTCTTGAGAAAGAAAATTATTGGCATTACCGCAACATCCGCCATACCGGAAGACCTCACATCGACCGGAAGTTGCGCTGTACCACCAGCGAGGAAGTGCAGCTATACAAGGTCCAGGAAGTTTTGGTAGCTGACAAGGGGAAATCAGGTGTGGAGGATCTAGATTAATAATGAAATGTTATATCCACTTTTAATATTGATAAAGATACAAAATTAGCCAAACACTCACCTAATTAAGAATTATTAGAATGAAATATATCTGGTTGATATCGGAAGCTTACAGGGCACAAAGCATGACAGATCGGCAACGTTAACAATGTCTGTCAAGCAAAAAGACGAGAAAAATATACTTATTATCTGTAAATCATTGGTCCCTGGAAAATTTTTACAAATTGTGTACATATTAAACACTTCACTGATGTATCGACTTTCTCTTCAGATAAAAGATTTTTTTTGACAGGATATTTCCTTAGGTTTACCTTGATCGATAAACATTTTTCCAGGATCGATTATTAAAAATCATAGCTTGATATATCTAAAATCTGTAACTCAACATTTCAAATGAAGCTTCGGGGTAATTAATAAACTACAGTCTCAATGACAGTCTAAGTTTCTAAAATTGTGTCTAAAGTCCCTCTAGTATATCTATACATTGAAATATGAATACTTGAAAAAAAAGAATAAGAAAAAAATGAGCAAACTAAAATCTTTAATATTTTACCTCTAAAAATTCAACATACATCTAAATACAGAGCTCTTTATATCAAGGATAAAACAACAGTTTATCCAGCCCTTTTGAATTATTTAATTGAAAAAATACCAATTTTGAAACTTCTGAGAGGTTTCTTACATTCGATCTGTTTAGGAATTTTGTCAGGGATAATGCACATAGATCGGCACCCACAGCCGTAAGAGCAGCATTTCTGTCCTAATGTGCAAAAAAAAGAAAGATACGAAATTAAAGTTTATATTCTTAATAATTTCTACATCGTAATTTAAAAAAACCAAAACAAACAATCATACACAGTTTCGAAATTCGCCCCCCCCCTCCCAGGGACTGTGTAGTCCGAACCCTAACTCCGGCTATATTTTTGTGTTAAATTAAAAGATTTGATTTTCTCTCTAAGTCCCCCTTCTAGATACTTGAACGATGGTATACTTTTGTTATGTAGCATCTTAACCCCTCCACCCTACACCCCCACCCCCCATTACTGTCTCCTTAAGCATAATGAAATAAAAACCACTCAGCATAAATAATTACACTATATTCCCAATTTTACAACACGACACTTAGGGTTTCCGTATCCTACAAGAAATGAAAGCAGTGATTAACAGCACATGCAATCCAAAACAAAAAGCAGCACTTTATCAAACATCATAGAAAATCTAAACTTCATACTACTTAAAGCAGCATAATTCCAAACATCATTTTATCAAAGCACAGTATAAAAAAGATCCAATTTTCATGATATTCTTTGGCAAACAAACATAACTTCTCGAATTCATAAACCACTTGGCTAGCTGTCAGCAAGCATAACAGCTAAAATTAATTAAAATTAATGTGCAATGCACATGCAGACATCCCAATTAATCAAGATTTTAACATTCACCGGATCGGATTTTTTTCTCAAGAAAATAACAATGTGCATGCAATTGTTTATTTGTAATAAGATTTTTATCAATTGTTATGAATCTTGGTCATACACTGTAGTATAAAGGATTATCTAGTACACGTTTTATACGTTTAATTCGAATGCAATGCAGATGTTTGATGAAAATAAAATTTCAGGTGACACAAATCCAACACAGAATAAAAATAATAAATGAATAATTTTAAATTTTTCTCACTTGCGGGGCAATCAATATCTTTTTTGCACCAGATGTTTCCAAGGTGACAGTCACATGGCGTCCATACCGGAAGTTGTGGACATGCTCCGGATTTTGAAGGAAAAATATCCGGACAGAAAGGTGTCGCCAGGGTTTCATATTTTGCAGAAGAGTAAATCTAAGTTGCATATGATAACAGAAATACTGTTATAGCCAATTTAACATTATATACATTTTTCCGGATTGAGTTTGAATTTTAGAATATTCCGGATTTCCGGATTTGGTTTTGTTATTAGGATTTTTCGCGGGGAACGAGCAGTTTAGATTTTTTCCTAGTCCCTGTGCTGAACACCATTTACATTTACCAGGTTTACTATGTTTGTTTCTACGAGAGAAAACTTCTAAGTTGGTAAGTTAGCATGAAATCTGCTTGTGTATTGTTTTGTGCAGAAAGTTATGTATAAACGATAGATATAAATGTGTAAACAAAAGTGTTCAACTGTGAAGATGTATTTTTAGTAACATGTTAGAATGTTGGCACAAGGGATATATCTAGAATGTTATATAAATTTAAAGCTATAAGTATCATCGTAGCATGTTTCTATTGTATGATATATCGGAATTTAAGGTTTCATTGTTTGGATGCGATGTTTTGTGCACTCTACCATAGGCGTACATATATATTCATTTTGAATTGTGTAATTTGCTAGTAGTATGAGTTTCGTTATATTTGCTAATTTCCTAGAGCATATATATAAGTGAAAGTATTGTTTACAAGAACAGGGGCATATATATTTACTAGAGTGATATTTGTCATATGCTGAGTGTGTTTTGTATGTTTATTCATAGCATCAAAACTTATGTATGTTTTCTTTGTTTTTCCAGTTAATCACATCATATCTAGTCACATCAAGTGTTATTACATCAAGTCACGTCATCATGTCGTAAATCGTCATTCTAGTTATACAATGACTGAATAAAGATGTGCATTAACAACAAGTTGACTCTTCCTTGATGGTAGTCAGTACAACATTAACAACTTAGAAGATCTTGTCCCTAAAGAAGCTGTACTTCGTCATGGCGGATGGTGCTACAGGAGAGACAAGACCTAGAACTCATACCGAGAAAGGTTTAGAATATCATCTCGATCGTAAGTCTAAGTATTGTAGGGGATGTGAAAATAAACTGGTGTCTTTGAGTGAGGATATCGAAGAATTATTGAAAACATCAACAGATGTGAATGAAGTCAAAGAACTGTACAAGAAATGGCTGAAAGTTTACGATGAACTTTTATTTACACATGAAAGTCTTCAGGGCTTATTGAAACTTTCGACCGGAAGTGGAGAAAGTGATGACAAAGAATTTCAGGACAGGAATTCCCGATTTCATAAAGTGAAAGATTCTGTAGAACAGTGGTTCGCGAAACATTCAATGCAACCGACTCCAAAGAAAATACCATCTGATGTGAAATCGAGACTGTCGAGTGCATCGAAAACTTCAAGTCAAATTTCACTCGAGAAATTAAAAGAAAGTCAACGAAAAGCAGAACTGTTGGCCAAAGCATCAGCTTTAGATGAACAACGAAAATTAGAAGCGGCTAAACTGGAGCTGAAAATGAAAGAAGAAGAATTGAAGATTAAAACTGAACTTCAGATAAGTGATGCACGATCCAAATTATTGGAAGAATTAGAGAAAAGTGAACTCCGTGACCAAGAACTAGAAAACTCCCTCATCAATGAAAATGTAGACAGAATTGTAACTTTTGATCTTGATCGTGAAAATGAGTTCACATGTGACAATTCTACTCCGCGCATTCCTCATCGATCTGTGCAACGTTTAGTTAGACCAGAATTGTCAACACCCATATATGAACCAAGCAGTGAAATACAGACTGTCGCTCGTGAATTGAACAAACCAAAAGCTGATCTACAGAAGTTTGATGGAAACCCTATGAATTACACAAGATTTCTCAGACAATTCAATGCCAGAATTTGTTCTAATACGGAATCATACGAAGAACGGTTGAACTATCTATTACAGTTTACTGTTGGTGAAGCACAAAGAATCGTTTCTGGTTATTCATATCTGGATGCTGAACGTGGCTACAAAGCAGCACTGGAAGAGTTGAAGGATCGTTATGGAGACCCTGACATTATAGCGCAAGCATATGTGAAGAAAGCTCTCGACTGGCCTCCAGTAAAACTGGACAGTGCAAAAACTTTAGATCAGTTTGCTATATTTTTGCGTGAGTGTCAATATGCTGTTGAAAACATTGATACTGGTCGTGTACTGGAATATTCAGAAAATTTGAAACTGTTAGTGAAGAAATTACCATTTTACCTTCACGACAAATGGCGAAGCTGTGTATATGAACTGAAAGAGAAGAAACAAGCTGTGAAGTTTCACCATCTTGCTGACTTTGTTCGCAAAGAAGCCAAAAAAGCAACAGATCCTATATACGGAAGAGAAATTATGAGCAGTTCAGCCAACAAACGTTTTCAAGACCAGAAGAAATCAGAAGCACATAAAAACTTTGCTGTGAAAACCAACACAAGATCTTTCTATGATAACAGTGTTACACAGATGAAACCAGTTTTCAAACATTGTACATTCTGTAATGGAGCCCATTCATTGGACATGTGTTTGAGCATTACTATTCTACCTCTTAAAGACAGATATGCATTCTTGAAAACGAATGGACTGTGTTTTGCATGCTTGAGATATGGACATGTGAAAACTAATTGTCGACAAAGAATGACATGTGCTCATTGTAAGAAGTATCATCCATCCATTCTTCACGTTGATCCTCGACAGAATGAAGGAACAAATGGAGCTTCAACTTCAAGAGAACATACTGACGGTGAAAACCCTTTGTTCGCTATGTCATCTACAGTTCATATGGGGGCTGGAAAACAAGCGCTACCTATTGTGCCGGTCAGAGTCAAGTCAAAGTTTAGTGACAAATACCTGGAAACATATGCTTTCCTTGACTCAGGAAGTAATGCAACATTCTGTTTGGAGGACATTGCAAGATTGTTAAAACTGGAGGGAAGGAAGATGAACCTCAACCTTACGACAATGGGCCAACAGCATACTCAGACTTCTCATGTGATTTCCGGGTTAGAAATATCCGACATCAATGGTATGAACGTGTTGGAACTTCCTCCGGTCTACACACAACCTACTTTACCTGCATCGAGGACAGATGTGATTTCTCCAGAGGATATTGAGAACTATCCATATCTCAGTGATATTGAACTTCCCAGGATTGACAGTGATGTTGGAATTCTGATTGGAGTCAATGTGCCTAGGGCAATGGAGCCTTGGGATGTTATACCCAGTGTTGATAATGGACCGTTCGCTGTAAAAACTTTGCTAGGCTGGGTGATAAATGGACCACTCGAAATTCATGCGACTTCGAATGATACATATGTGTCCGTTAATCGTGTAGATGCAAAACTAATGAACAACTTGGAGGAACAGATTCGCAATCAATTTAATCATGACTTTAATGAAAGAACTATTGATGACAAGTGTGAACCCTCAAAGGAAGACAGAAGATTCCTAGAATGTGTGTCAAATTCTATTCATTTTGAAGACGGACATTACGTTATAAGTCTTCCGTTTAAGTCAGAAAACGTGTGTTTACCTAACAACAGGAAACAAGTTGAACAAAGACTGTCTTCACTTCAGAAACGATTCAGTCGTGATGAAAACTTCCACAAAGAATACTGTGTATTCATGAACAAGATTCTTGAAGAAGGATATGCTGTCAAAGTTCCAGATGAGAAAGTTATTCAAGATGACGGACAAGTGTGGTACCTACCTCATCATGGAGTATACCATCCTAAGAAAAGGAAGTTGAGAGTTGTGTTCGATTGTGCAGCTCGATATCAGGGAACTTCATTGAACGAACAACTGTTACAAGGACCGAATCTCACAAATACTCTGATTGGTACACTCTTAAGATTCAGACAAGATGAGATAGTGATCATGGGAGACATCGATAGCATGTTTTATCAAGTGAAAGTACCACAGGAGGATGCAAGTTTCCTTAGATTCCTATGGTGGGAGGATGGAAATCCTAGAAAACGCATAATTGAGTACCAAATGGTAGTACATTTATTTGGTGCGACATCATCGCCAAGTTGTGCAAATTATGCTTTGAGGAAAACAGCGCACGATTACAAAGGACTTTACAACACTGAAGTCATCAACACTGTCCTTAAAAACTTTTATGTGGATGACTGTTTGAAATCAGTGAAAACCGTAACTGAAGCATCTTCTCTGTTGTGTGATTTGCAAGATCTTCTTATGAGAGGAGGATTTCATATTACTAAATGGATTAGTAATAGCCGAGAAGTTATGACCTATATTCCAGTCTCAAGGAGAGCAAAGGAAGTCAAAGACTTGGATTTGGAAAATGATACCCTTCCCATCGATAGAGCCCTGGGAGTTCAGTGGTGTGTTGAAAATGATGTTTTTTGTTTCAAGATGGACATTAAAGATCAACCCTTAACGAGAAGAGGTATCTTATCCATGGTGAGCAGTGTGTTTGACCCACTTGGATTTTTGGCCCCGTTCACTCTAAAAGCAAAGTGTTTACTACAAGAACTTTGTAAACTTCAGCTAGGATGGGATGAGAAGATACCAGGACATCTCGCACAACAGTGGAACGAATGGCTACAAGATCTAGAGAGACTTTCTGACTTTAAAGTGTCAAGATGTTATAAACCTGTTGGATTCGGAGAAATAAAGTCCGCACAGCTACATCACTTCGCAGATGCCAGTGAACGTGGATATGGAACTGTATCCTACTTAAGACAGGAGAACTTTGATGGTGCAGTTCATTGCTCATTCGTTATAGGCAAGTCACGTGTCGCTCCATTAAAACAGACGACAATTCCTCGACTAGAATTGACAGCGGCTACAGTAGCAGTTCGCACAGATAAGATGTTGAAGTCCGAGTTAGATGTACCTATAGATGAAACTGTGTTTTGGACAGACAGCATGGCAGTTATTCGGTATATAAGAAATACCTCATCTAGATTTCACACTTTCGTCGCAAATAGACTTGCAGTGATTCATGAAGGCTCCTTACCTGATGAATGGCGATACATCAATACCAAACAAAACCCTGCTGATCTTGCATCAAGAGGCATGTCCGCTAATGACATTCTTCAAGGAAAACATTGGATAACAGCACCTGAAGTCTTGTTAGCAAAAAATGATAGTTGGGCTGAAAGACCAATGGAACTTTCTGATGAGATACCTGTTGACGATCCAGAGGTAAAAAAGATCACAGTGAGGGCAGTTATTCATACACGTGAATCCAGTGATAATCATGTTGATAGTGTTGAAAGACTCTTGAACTATCATTCCTCATGGTACAAGTTAAAGAAAAGTGTGGCATGGATTCTCAAAGTAAAGAAAAAACTGTTTCTCAGAACTCAACGCAAAACACAACTAGAAAATCAAGCAGCTGAGACATGTTTATCAGCTGAGGACTTGCAGGAAGCTGAAGTTGCTATTTTGAAATTCATTCAAAGAAAATCATTTGCATCAGAAATCGAAGAGCTGAAGAAAGGACATCCTGTGAAACTTAGTAGCAATGTCAGAAAATTAGACCCTATTCTTGACGATGGACTCATTCGTGTTGGTGGTCGATTGCACAGAGCAAGTATGCCGTTAGAAACCAAGCATCCAATCATCTTACCTAAGGATCACCACGTGTCAAATCTGATATTGAGACAGATCCATTGTGAACTGAAACATAGTGGTAGAAATCATATGCTTTCTATATTAAGACAAAAATACTGGTTAATACATGCGCCTTCTTCTATCAGGAAGTTGATTTCAAAGTGTATAGTATGTCGCCGCCAAAAAGCTAGAGTTGGAGAACAGAAAATGGCTCAATTACCAGAGGATCGTTTAATACCTGATGAACCACCATTCACTAGAGTTGGCGTGGACTATTTTGGTCCTTTTGAAGTGAAATTGAAGAGAAGTCACGTCAAACGTTATGGTGTTATCTTTACATGTCTTGCCAGTCGTGCTGTGCATTTAGAAGTTGCGTCTTCTTTGACTACAGATTCCTACATCAACGCTTTACGTCGTTTCATTGCACGCAGAGGTCAGGTGAAGAAAATTCGCTCGGACAATGGGACAAACTTTGTTGGGGCCAATCGTGAACTTAGAAACTCGATAAACGACTGGAATGTGTCACAGATTCATGAAGCAATGCTACAGAAAAACATAGATTGGCATTTCAACCCCCCAGCAGGATCCCATCATGGAGGTGTCTGGGAGAGAATCATCAGGACCATAAGAAAAGTGATGAACAGTGTTCTTCGAGAACAGATCCTAGATGATGAAGGACTCAATACACTTATGTGTGAAATAGAGGCCATTCTCAATGACAGACCAATAACCAAGAATTCCGATCATCACAACGACCTAGAGGCTTTGACACCAAATCATCTCTTGTTAATGAGACAACAGCCAAATTTACCGCCAGGTGTGTTTACGAAATCTGACAACTACTGCAGACGTCGTTGGAGGCAGGTTCAATATATGGCCAACCTCTTCTGGAACCGATGGGTGAAAGAATACCTACCATTACTGCAAGAGCGTCAAAAGTGGCACGAAGTGAAGAGGAACCTGAAAATCGGTGATGTGGTTTTAGTGGTGGATTCGAACTCTCCTCGTAATTCCTGGTCCATGGGTATGGTTTTAGAGACTGTTCCCGATCGTTTTGGACTGGTGCGACAAGTTAAAGTAAAGACAGCAACGAACACTTTGATGCGTCCAATAGATAAACTGTGTCTTATTTTGGAAATGGACGAACCTTCTGTGTGATGTGTTATCAAACTTTCATTGTGCTTTTTCATATTTGTTGCTTATCTAAGGCAACCTATGACATTTTATTGACACGGGTACTTTTTCAATATGTATAATTTGATTATATATCAAGTATTATGATTTGTATAATTGTGTCACATAATGTTCCACAATTAGGGGGCTGGATTGTTATAGCCAATTTAACATTATATACATTTTTCCGGATTGAGTTTGAATTTTAGAATATTCCGGATTTCCGGATTTGGTTTTGTTATTAGGATTTTTCGCGGGGAACGAGCAGTTTAGATTTTTTCCTAGTCCCTGTGCTGAACACCATTTACATTTACCAGGTTTACTATGTTTGTTTCTACGAGAGAAAACTTCTAAGTTGGTAAGTTAGCATGAAATCTGCTTGTGTATTGTTTTGTGCAGAAAGTTATGTATAAACGATAGATATAAATGTGTAAACAAAAGTGTTCAACTGTGAAGATGTATTTTTAGTAACATGTTAGAATGTTGGCACAAGGGATATATCTAGAATGTTATATAAATTTAAAGCTATAAGTATCATCGTAGCATGTTTCTATTGTATGATATATCGGAATTTAAGGTTTCATTGTTTGGATGCGATGTTTTGTGCACTCTACCATAGGCGTACATATATATTCATTTTGAATTGTGTAATTTGCTAGTAGTATGAGTTTCGTTATATTTGCTAATTTCCTAGAGCATATATATAAGTGAAAGTATTGTTTACAAGAACAGGGGCATATATATTTACTAGAGTGATATTTGTCATATGCTGAGTGTGTTTTGTATGTTTATTCATAGCATCAAAACTTATGTATGTTTTCTTTGTTTTTCCAGTTAATCACATCATATCTAGTCACATCAAGTGTTATTACATCAAGTCACGTCATCATGTCGTAAATCGTCATTCTAGTTATACAATGACTGAATAAAGATGTGCATTAACAACAAGTTGACTCTTCCTTGATGGTAGTCAGTACAAATACTACATACAATATAATACAATAACTTATTTATCACGTGCTTCAAGATATAAAGAGTTCGAGAATTCTTATATTTTTCTGGTCCAAAACTAGGGAAAGATTTTGTCCGCCGTACACTTGCAACTTTTTAACTCATATGGAACTACAGCCTCAATGTCGTCCAACCATTTTTCTCAGACGGGGGGGGGGGGGGGGGGGGGGGGGGGGCTATAGACCCTAGGCACCTGAATTTTTATCAATGAGTCGCGTAATAAGTCATATATCGAAAAATTCTACCCCTACTACATATTCAGGTGCCTGTGTATAGACATACAGCTAGAATTTATACCCTGGCTATAGAATATTTCAAATCAAATTCATTGAATGAACAACGTTCTTACTCTCAAAGTATATTATAGCTGGTTAATTTGCAAATAATTGTAAAAACTTGACATGATTTGTTCACAGTACTTTTATTGAAAAATCCTTTTTGACTTTAGAATAAATAGAGAACAAATTAAAGTACATACGTTTTTCCAAAGCATTTAAATTAATCAAATATAAAAAACGTCGGAGGGGTAGCTTTGAAATGATAAGGAAAGAAAAGTAAAGGTATAAATTAACCTCTTTTCAGATATGAGAGAGAGAGAGAGAGAGAGAGAGAGAGAGAGAGAGAGAGAGAGAGAGCGAGAGAGCGAGAGAGAGAGAGAGAGAGAGCACATCTGTTCACTTATTTCATAATTCAAATGTATACAGTATAAACAAAATAAATTACCTGAATTAAATCAACAGATAGAATGACCCAAGTCGAAAAAGTCCACACCATATCTGCTTACCGGTCATCAAAGAAAAGCTGCAGTCTAAGGGAGAGAACTCACGTGCGCCGTCAAAAAGGACGTGCGGTCCGTCTATTTCAATTATCGAGGACAATTATCTTCCTTGTCAAAATTCAAAACTTTAAAGCAGTATCCACTCAGGGGTTGATAATTAATCATAATGAGCATATTTACAGCGGTCTTTTATTTATAACGATGACAAAGTGCATTAAGTAAAGACATTTAAGAATTCCTTAGGCCGGGATGTGGTTTTTTCATTAAGGAAAATCTTATTGAAACGAACTTAAAAAACATTGTTGACTTCCATGTATGACTGAATACCAAAAAATTGCAACAGGTAATAATATTTTTGTCCTCTATAAAATGGCATAAAACAGAATCAATTTTGCTTCTACACTTCATAAACTTCTTAAAACTAGTTTCGTAAAAGATGGATCCGAATCATCCGCCTCATTGAGAATGACACCCACTCACACAACATAACAGAGGTGAAGGATCTTGTCATTTATCTGATTGTTATGTCAAACAATTTTTTTTAAAGATTTTAAAATCGAAGCATCAATTTTCCTCCCTTTGATCTCAGAAACCCCAAAAAGACTTAAGAAGTTTACAGATATATCTTAACCGTGCGATGTTTGGTTTTATTTTAAATTACATTCATGCCCAATTGTAAATTTTAAATAACTTAACGAAACAAACACATAACTGTGATGCAGATATTCTTTATCTTTTTTTCTTACAACCCCCCCCCCCCAAAAAAAAAAAAAAAATTTTTTTTTTAAATTTTGAACATATTAAATGGTGACATATTCATGTGTTGTAGCATGAGCACCGACAAAAGAACAACCCCCCCCACCCCCCCCCCCAAAAAAAATAAATAAACATACATGTAAGGTAGGTATTCTTTATTTTTATACAACACAAAGATACCGACATTTTACATACTTCTAACAAGTTTCATGGTGACTATATACATATGTCGTGACGTCAGCACCGACATCCCACGTTGGGTATGCACGCCTCCCCCTTGGTACAGCACTCTATTTTACCGGGAAGGTACTCACATTTAGTGGTGCCGATCTTACAGCCCGTGGAATGGAGGCTCTGGTAGGATGTCTGAAAGAGACAAAAATTAAAGTAAAGCCAACAAAAACGGCTGCGTTCAACAGACAAAAAGCTGGAAGCTTAAATGCTAAAATTATATACTGTTTGACATCAGCAAATCTAATTCTGATTGGTACAACATACAGGGACGGAAAATCAAAGTACTGACAATACAATCAGCTTGACACAACATAAAATGACGGGAAATAAAAAGTACTGACAATACAATCAGCTTGACACAACACAACATGACGGGAAATCAAAGTACTGACAATACAATCAGCTTGACACAACACAACATGACGGGAAATCAAAGTACTGACAATACAATCAGCTTGACACAACACAACATGACGGGAAATCAAAGTACTGACAATACAATCAGCTTGACACAACACAACATGACGGGAAATCAAAGTACTGACAATACAATCAGCTTGACAAAACACAAAATAACGGAAAATCAAAGTACTGACAATACAATCAGCTTGACAAAACACAACATGACGGAAAATCAAAGTACTGACAATACAATCAGCTTGACAAAACACAACATGACGGAAAATCAAAGTACTGACAATACAATCAGCTTGACACAACACAAAATGACGGGAAATAAAAAATACTGTCAATGTAAACAGCTAATAGAACACAAAAGGAGAGAAAATCAAATAATTGTCATTACGACCACAGCATACATTAAAGATTACGGCTAGAGGGTATGGTCCTCTATATAAATGAGAACATTATGAATTAAAATCATAATTAAAATGATAATCTCAAAGATTCTTGTATATGTAGGTTTTACTGATCTAAAAGTTCAATTTATTGTGTTCTGTCTTAGGCATAATCCATAAGATATTCTTCTTTTCTTCATAATACAAGATATGACGAAAAACCCCTAAATTGAAAAGACTACTTTTGTGTGAAGGTATTCAGGGCTATCTTAACTTCAACCATGCCGCCCTTCTAACTTAGATCTGCTTCAGTTAAATTTAGATTTTGATCCCTTGAGAAAGCATGTTTTTTTTCCAATCTTTTAACAAGTTTTATATAATTAGGACCTGCAAACTTGTAACATATCCCTGTACATACATTAACATATGCAAGAGACATCTTGCATTCTAAATGGTCATAACTATAGTTAAAAACAAACAAAGGGAATAATTAAGTAAACTGTAAACCCACCGCCCCCAAAACAACTTACTAAATCGAAATATTGACTTTGATTTCTTAATCTCACAACACACAGAGGAGTAGAACATTTTAATTCTCTATCAGTGCATGCTGGTTGATATATATGCACTTGTATTTTAACTACACTTCATAAGGCAAATTTCTAATTATTACACCATAACATGAGATGATTTTCAAACGTTACGTTTTCAACGTACATTATTGCTTAAGAGAGGGTCAATGACTTTCCTCCAGTCCTCAAGACTCCAAGACGCGTCGGCAGCTACTATGACGTCATTGATGGTAAACATGGGGGTCCCCGATATTCCACCTAGGTACAAAAAAAATATCACAGCTTTCAATAACATTATCTAACAAACAATACTCTTCTCGTCGGACTACACATATTTTAAAACATTTGAAAAGAATAAGAAAAAATGAAAGTATCATGAATATGTATTACTAGTTGGTACGGCGCAACTATTCAATACTTTCATGACAAATACATAAATGATAAGTTTAATTGATAAGGCACCTGTCTTTGTAATAAAAATAAGATGAAAACCGCAGAATTTGAAGCTCTAAGTTTCCATTCAAATATATAATACATACGAGTGCATGTGTATTTCCATTCTACACGTGCATCCTCATCAACTAATGGGTCCGCCATTTTCTGGACAAATACAGATTTCTGTATTCCAAGCCCGGCAGCTATATCACCCAACATACTGCAAAGACACAGAGTTTATAACGTATATGATACGTTATACGTTATATGGTCATGAAACATAATTATGTTTGCAATATTCAGAAATAGAGATTTCAATATGAATCCTTTAAAAGATATCAATCTAAATGAGATAATAAATTGTTTGACTATTAATATAGTATTAATTCCGAATTGTCAAAGAATAATAGAATATCAACAAGACCGACAGAAATAATTGAAATGGTAAATCATAAGAAATTTACTACCTGATGATTTGAATCTCTGACATTGATTTTGTTGCAGTGTTTGACAGAGTGTCGATCTTGTCGTATACACTTCCGGTCCAGTTGTACACTCCTTGAGCCGAGCTGATCATTCTATTCACCACTTGGGCCCCCTACACATATTTGTACAATTTAGGAGCATTCTTACATTTGGAATAGCAGTCTTTCTTGCTAAACTTGATTTATCAGAAAAATGTTTCTGTGTCAGCGGGACTTGAAATGTGTGTTAATAGACTATGAACTTATATTAAAGAAATAAAAATAATATTTGAACACATCCTTACCATTGCTACGAGAAATGAATTTCTATGATACGGAAGCGGAAACATGTGCATACGAAGAGTAAGAACTTCAGGTCCATAGTGATTTGCCAATTGTAGTAGTGTAGGAAAGACCTCTTTACTATCCGGACAGACAGGACCAAGGAAGGCGTCGACGTTCACTGGGGTGAGACCTTTCACCTCTCCGAAGATGTATCCAAGCTTCCGCTTGGGAATCGGTACCTGTGACGTAACAATACTAAAAAGCGAGGCAAATAGTATGAATTGATGGAGCGCCATTTTAACTCCATGCGAAACTGGTTCAGGTTGTATAGATAAGAAATGTCAACATTCTAAAGAGAATAGATATTTAAGGAGTGATAAGAAAGGGACAGGTTATCGGTGTTATCTACATATATGTCTTACGACGTTAGTGTTTCTTATTTTTGTGTCTTGTCCAAACGTAATTGAATTGACGAAGATAATGATCAAACGTATTCAAAATAAAAGCGTTTTCTTACTACTTCTTTGAGAACAATAAAAAAATCCCATCAGGTTTAATGTTTAAAAATTTCTGATATCAAATTAGGGTTTCAGATATATGTGTCAATTTTCAATTGTTCTTACTTGGAAATGTTTAGCACTAAGATGGAAAACAATCTCTAAAACCAGTAACACGGAAGAGTAATAAAACTACCAAAATATTAATCATATTGATAACTATACACAACACAACAATGACACAATATATAAATAGTGCCTGTTTGGGAGGGTAACAGCTGAAATTGACACCCCGAGAAAACCATTGTCAACCGACGCGAAGCGGAGGTTGACAATGGTTTTCGAAGGGTGTCGCTTTCAACTGTTATCCTCCCAAACAGGCACTATTTATTTTGTTATACTGAATGTCTTAATTTTTAAGAAAATTTTACTGCTGTTATACAGAAAAAACGTGAATTCTACAGCGAACCGTACGCGCATAATTTTCGCGCATGTAACAATTTTTAATGTTACCCGTTGCTAAGTGTTGCTAACGCTCGGGGTAATAGAACGGATTATGAACTGCGTTTTAACCAATCAGATTTCAGTATTTAACATGAAAGTATAACAATATTTTTTGTCGATTTGAAGGACAAAATTATCAGAGTATCGTATTGTATAAATAGTAAAGCTACAATGAAGCACATAATTATAATGGTAATTATTACTTAACATATTTTTTTCATATATTACATGAAAACACAGAAGTTCGGAAAAGATGTTTAATATTACTTATCAACAAATATAAAATTTTAAATTTAATAAAGAAATTAAATATATCAGTCGGTTGGTTGCCTTATACTTATGCAATGAACGCCATATGAATATTACAAGCAACTATGAACAAGTTTGCTAGGATATAGTGTGTATGTGAATGGTATGCTTGTTGTATGAAAAATAAAAACAAACATGACATATTATGAATTCTTGTTTTTACACCATCTTTTTTGTTTCTTTGAACTTGCCAACGCTTGAACTCCAGTGTTGACTTTAATGGAGCACAAGAACATTCACACAAAACACAATACTTTATACCGGGAAATATTCGCTCTTTTTTTCGCTCCTTTCGCCCCCCGTTATCAGCTGGCGAATTTTAGGCTAGCTAAGCGGATTCCGTTCTTCAAATAATATCTCGTTTCATACAATTGCATTTTGACGAATTCAAGACGGGACGAAACCGTTTGCAAGCGTAGAAGGGCGAAAATAATACGGAGCGAAAATTATCCTATAAACAATAATTATCAATGAAAAAATCACTATTTGGAGAACAATCCTTGATCCATAATTTTTGACAATAGTTTATCCCACGAATTCCTGTCGGAATTAATGGAGTCAGGCTTGGTGGTCGTCGTCGCTGTTTTCATCACATTAGCTTCTTTTTTTGTTGTTTTTGATTTAGCTGTTGACCTGACTTTGGCTTGTAAAGTTGTCTTTTGCTGTTCATTAACACTTTCCGTTGATTTTGTGGTTGTAATTGTTGTTGTTGTTGATGATGTTGATGATGATGATGATGATGAAGCTTTTATATCTGTTATTCTCCTTCCATCATTATTGTTTGTCACACTCCCTGACGGCAAATCATTTCTAGGGCCGGAGACTATATTTGGTTTCTTTCTCGATTGTTCTGAATCAGCAACAGTGCCATTTTGACCGATTTTCGTCCCTTTTGTTTCATTCAGCGTGCTCTTGGTCCTTATAATTCCTACATAAAATTATATAGAGAAGTTATAAGGTTGAGAACATTTTGTACGTTAATTAGAAGTTATTGTTAATTAATTATTATTATATATAAATTATTAAGGTTGGAACAGTACAGATATTGTTCTAAAGGTATTTTAATGCATAATGAAACTGGTGCTGTATGCGTATATTATTGTCACCAAACTTAACTATTACCGCTTTTAAAATGCACCAATTTCAGGGCGTATTTATTTCCTGCAAAACACCCACTTTGTTCATATATTCGAATATGAAAATTTAAAATTCAAGGCTCATTTAGAATACTGGGGAATCATGAGAAGTTGTGGTGGCTTAATTTTTATCGTAATCGTTTGTAGCCCCCCACCAATGTACATCCTCGACAAAAACAAAATTTGAAAGAGTTTTCTTACTGAAACCCGACGTATTTACGAAATTTAAACCCCGCCAATAAACAAAAAGCCCACAATTCACAAAAATTGGCCCTTACAAATTTAATTAATTCCACAATAATTCAATACTGGTTGTAACGCGCTTTCAGATTGGCTAAAGATTATTTTATATCGTATAAAGAATGTTGCCTACGTCATAGTAAGACTAGCGTCAAAAACGTATCAATACGCCTGACGTTACGATTGAATTTTGTACAATTTAACGTCATTTTAAAGGTCAAATGACCGTTTTTTCTACCACGAAGAGTTAAAGAATTAAATTATAAGCAATGAATTCAATATTTATAAGTTTTATACGATATAAAATGGTTTGAAACAGTTTACGCTTTTTTAATAAACAGCTTCGCGGTTTATAAAGCGTAAACTGCCCCAAGCCATTTTATATCGTATAAAACAAATTAATATTAAATTCATTACTTAAGTAAAATTTAAAAAAAAAATGCTAAAATTTGAATTTAAATTAACTTGCAAATTTAGTTGCATGCATTTTAAAACTGCACCACAGAGTACTCTATATAACAAGTATTACTGATAGTTCTTTTAACAACTTTGATAATATGTATCAAAGTTTTTACGTCAAATCTGTTCACAAGACTGTTCAGATATCAGCAATTCCTATTTTTCATATTTAAAAATCATTATCATTTAACTGTTAAAAATAAATTCCGAATCAGTGAAAATCTTTTTAAAGGCACGATATTATGTAGTCAAAGGAATACAACTGCTAACATACCTTTGTCAGGTTTGACATGTTGTCCATTTACTGATTGAATGATGGCGTCACTTCGTCCTTTGATGACGTTAATGACGATTGTTTTGATTTCGTCGACGTCACTCTTACTATTGTGGTCATTTAGGTCAAGTGTGAGAGAGAAGTAGACGTCGTCCGGTGTTTTCCTTTAAGTAACAAGAGATGTTTGTGAAACACTTATACCTCCCGCTTTTGGACATACATTATAGGGTTAACAATCCTTCAGTGCGTGCAGTATACATGGAAATGAAATTGGCTTTTTGAACTTATAATCAATGCAGGTCATTTACAGGTACTACCTGAGATTCTAAGAACCTAACAAGTATGACAAGTCTAAAGCTAAAAAGTTTTAGAATTATAAGTTGCACAAATCTTCTACATTACATCATTTGCAAAAACACGTTTTTCTTTGAATATCAGTAATTAATTTGTTCAACCTTTGAATAGATAATGAACGGAAAGCAAATAAAAAAAATCAGTATGGTCATCCTCTGCGAAGAAAATAAACGGAAACTAGACCGACGACCGACCGACAGACAGACAGACAACAAAAACAAAGCAACAAGCCCTCCCTTCTTCGAAGAGGGCATAATAAAAGATAAAGGAATATATAAAGAATATTCTTTTGCATGTATTACATATAAAGAATATTGCATGTTTTACAATTTAAATAATATCAGAGTGTATACGAATATTACTAGATGTAAAGGAAACTGTACAATCATTTATTTTTTTTTCCAAAGAGACACATGCTCACGTCAAAATTTACATGTGCATAAACAAATCTTCATCATCCGGTAAAATCAGAATACAAAACAACAAAAACATCAATCAATTAATCAATCAATAACGATTTAAGGTTGAGAAGTACACAAAAAGATTGCTGAAGAAGAAAAGTTACCTCGTGACAAAGGAGTGGCAACTGATAAAATATCTCTTCCAATCCGACAAATAAATTGCATGTTTTATCTGTAAAATGAGCCAAAAAAAGTGCGACAGGTTTTCATATTTTTCAATTATCCCTTTTTAAGCATAATTCAACTTTGAATTCATGAGAAGTGATGCTTATTTTAGCCTTTATACTTTGCTGTTACGATAAAACAAATTTAACTTCAAATGTGTGTAGAGTGATCAACAAATAATCAATAGATCCAGAATCAAACAACGATTTTTTAAGCATTAAAACATTGTATTGTTGAAAAATTAAACATTATTTGTCATAGAGCTCTCCTTAAAATCACTTCAATCTGTTCTTTTACATTAGTATCACCTTCTCACAATAACCATCTGCTCCTTTTGTTTGTCCTGTGTCAGTTTCATGTTGCTGTGTTGTGTTGTCTTTTGTTACACTAAAGGTGACGTGTAATCTCGTTATATCTGTAAAAGGGGACATAAGATTAATGTTAGCTCTTACATATATCTACATGTATAAAACATAATATATGTACCTATAATTCATCATACAGTTAAAACTTAAAAGATTAATTATGTATGCCTTAGTGAAAAATTAGATTTTTTGCTTTAAAGTATCTCCCATGTTGGAACGCTCCGATGAAAGAGAAGTAAGATTATGAAACTGTAAATGTAGATGGCATCTAAAAAGGGTCACCTGATGACACTAATGAAAATATAGCTTTGAAATTATTAAATTATTTCAAAAATATAAAAATAATTATTTGCCAATGGAATGTTCTTGCTTTAAATTTAAGAGAATTGAAAAATGACCTTGTTGTAGCTTGCTAAAGAAAACAATGCAATATATATGATTTAATGTAGTTGATCTAAGCGCACTTTACTAAACTATTCTATTACTGTATCTTAAATAGATTTGAATCAGTATGAAGAACCTTGAGCTTTGTGTAAAATAAACTTTCTTTGCAATTACCTACTAGATAATTCTTCTTAAAAAGTTCAATCTATTAAAAGGGTGCGATTCTCTTATTCAGTGATTGAATTTTGACTGGTCAAATAGATAGCCACCGACCAAAGGATTGCGAACGATAGCATTGTCTAGCCGCCTAACTAAAAGTCATTTTTTGAAAATTGTCTAATTAAAGTTATTTTTTACAATAATGTAAACATCTATGTATATTTTCATTAAATATAAATGATTTGGTCAAATAAAGAGAGATAACTGTATTTTGGGTTAAAGTAGCTCATTTCATAATAGAAAATAACGGAAAATAGAAATGTTTTTTAAAACATACCCCATCCCCCCCCCTCGTTAAACAAAAATTCCTTTTGAGGGGTTTTATATATTGTAATTTAGCATATTCATACCAAAGGGTTTGTTGTTTCCCGGGGGGGGGGGGGGGGGAGGCATATGTCTACAGACCGGAATACATTCCAAAAAAAGAATTTTGCTTTGTAAATTTTCGAAAAATAATCAACAGATATGAATTAAAATGAAATTTTATTTTAATCTGTAACGTAAACATGTGTTTATTTAGTTTTATTGCACAAATCGGCCGCTAAATAATACTTTCCTCACTCATAGAGACTGATTTCTATAAAAAAAAATTTATCCCCCCCCCCTAAACAAAATTTTTGTTTAAAAATTAATATTTTGACTTCAAATTTTAGTTTTGAAATAAATAAATTAGGATTTGATCATACCTTTAAGTAGATAAATTTGTTTTTGAATATCTGACAAAAATTTCAAAATATTTGGATGTAAAATGTATAATTTACAATTTTGGCAACTGGTTATTAAGCAGTGGCCATTGTAAACCACAGTTTTAAGCAACCCAGTCTTTAATATTTTACACATTCAATGTAATGAGGTTTGACTGTTTACATGTATCTGCATAATCTTACCACTACGAGCGACAAAACTAAGTGTAATTCCAACAGCCACAGCGACAAAGACCACCACTAACAGCAAAACTATAAATAGAACAGGTATCCTGCCTCGTTTTGATTTTTCCTCGTGCTGACCGATCATGTCTGACGCTGACATGTCCGAGTAAATTTCTATGTCATCAAGAGTTGTGTTGTAGTTTCCGACGAATGAAGCTCTCGCCGTATTTTCAGATATTGTACTAGTAGGTTTCCGTATGTTAGTAGCCAAAACTATCCAAGTAGGAATAGTTAACTGTAAAAAGAGGAAGGGAATTTTACATTAACAGACAATAAACATAAACATTTGCCTGTTTACCTTTCAAACAAGAATACACTCGTGCGTTTGCTAAAAGAAATAAAATTGTAAAGTTTGTTTAAAAAAGAAAATTTTAATCTTATTAAAAAGAATACACTTTAGCAACTCGGAATACTTTCATGTAAACAATTCATCATAAATATATATATATATATATATATATATATATATATATATATATATATATATATATATATATATATATATATATATATATATATATTAACAAATTACGTCAAATTTCATGTGCACTATACGTTTTTAATTTGTATGCTCTGTGTATATATAAAAGAAGAAGAATTTATGCGTATAAAATAGCTCTGAACCAACTGATATTTCATATAAATAAACGAAAGAGCATTATTTGTTAGAATATAGAAAACTGCTTTAGATATTTTTTTCGAATCTAAAACCTCAAAGTGAATTCTCAGCAAAAATTGAAAATTTTTATATCAAATCAGGTTCATAACATTAGATACTAATTTTTTAATATCTTACTTACCGCATCTGTATTTGACAAACTTTTTCTCTTGTTACTGTTACACTTATCCTCCTTTGCTAATTCTGTCTGTAGTAGAGACTCTCTTTGAATAAACATTCTCGAGACCTGGAAATTCTGCCAAATAATTTACCTTTAGGTATTTAATGTAAAATGTCTAACAGGCATAAACAAATTTTGCCGCCTAACTTTCGGCTGGTAATAATTCAACAGCACGCACACTAAATCAATGATATGTTACCGTCCAAATTTGAAGGAACTCCAAATATACACGACTGTGTTTAAAAAAAAATCCTAGTCAATGTATGAATGACCAACGTCGCATTAACTTTCAAATACCTTTCTTGGTCTACGTAGAAAGATATTTTTTAGCCTCGACATGAAATGTGCGATTTCACAAATTAACGTCCAGTTCCATGTAAAATGTAAAGAGAGGTGTGACACCTTTAAAATGGCCCATTAAATAAATTTAGATACATTAATTTAAAAGGAATAGAGTAAACAATGCTTGACAAAGACGTTATGTTTGTCAAATTTAAATTTTATCATCCTGAACTGGTTTGAGAATTAGCATAAAATGATCATCTTTCTCGTCCTTTGGGAGTGCGTTCCACTAGATTTCATTTTAGAATGACAAAGGTCACTTTGATTATTATGTGCATTCTTGAATACAAACATAAAATGTCGGTGAAAGTGTCACTTATATATTATGATTAGAAACTTCATATGTTAAATGGCTAAGGAGACAATTCGTCATAAACCAGTTTCAAAGTAACTTTATTATTTTTTGTTTGAATAAAAGCAATGCTATTTGATTACCACATGTAGAAAGACATGACGAGAACAATTCTTAAAGTGCAGACTATCAAGCAACATAAAAGAAGATTATAAATGTTGAGACACTTAGGATAATGTGTTTAATGCTGCCCAATTGATTAAAATTATTGTATTTAATCTAACAGTGATATGAATAAGTAGAAAACTGAATTTGAAAAATTAAGTTAATAATAAGATGTACATGTTCACAGACTACATTTAAATGAAAGCCCCTTTTATCTTCAGGTATGTGTTCAAAGATGATAGGTTAAAAATGTATAAACCGACTTTTTCTCTTTAATCCAACTGTATGTACTTATACATGTTTAATTAACATGTAAACGTTTATCTCTGAACGCGACCTGTCACAATGTTTTATATCAGGCTTGAATAAACATAGAGTTATGTCAAATGATAAAAAGAGCACATTTTTCGAGTAAATTAGAACATAACTTAAAAAGTCTGTTTATAGAACCAATTGCATTTGATAAAAAATAATGAGCATAACACGGATATTTCATCATATTGAGAACTTTCAACACATAAGGAGAATACAAATTAGTTATTTCTAAGAAGTTTAACACGACTAAAAGCTTATTGTAAGCAAGCATTAATATTCAGACCATATAAAGGGTTGTTACTAAAAATGCTTTCGTTGTCTTTTAAAAATTGTTTTATGCAATATTTAAAAAAATGAAATTCATTTGACATTTGTCAAGGAGTTATTCCATACACCAATGCTCTCCGCGTCTTTACCATACAATATTACTAATTAGGTTTGTTACTGACTGTTAACATAAATTTGCGGGGTCGATAAAGTCCTCAGCCGAGCCTTTACCGA
Organism: Magallana gigas; assembly: GCF_963853765.1. Lineage (NCBI taxonomy): Eukaryota > Metazoa > Mollusca > Bivalvia > Ostreida > Ostreidae > Magallana > Magallana gigas. The sequence continues at coordinate 16,532,684 of NC_088853.1, read as the reverse complement.
CACCAGATATTTATGTAAACAGTCAGTAACAAACCCTAATAAGTGTTTTGTTTTGTCGGGGACCTGAAGTTTGATATGTAAACAACAAAAGATAATATATAACAATTAAATTTAAGGCGTATTCTCTAATTTTGTACTTTTCTCGTCAGTCGTCTTGTGTAAACCTGCATATATGTGATGTGATATATTTGACGGTATGTTCAAGGAACTGATGGCGTATTCAATGAACGTACAAGTCAATTTCAATTTGTATTGACATATAAATGGGTCAAAGACATTTTTAATTAAGCAATCACACTTATGTTTTTGATGAATACTGTAGTAATATTACATGGGAATTATTGAATAGATTTTATGAAAATTTGAGTCAAAGTTTTCTTTCGAGAAACTATATATACGTATGTTATTGCATTTTTATCTGATAATTGTTAATCAAGTTGATGACTAATATAACATAAAAATAGATAAGTAAATAAGTTTGATGCAGAGAAATATATTTAAACGAACATTACAAAACTTGTGTTCATAAAAGCAATTGCCATAGAGGTATTTTTTTTAGATTGATAAAGGAGTTATTGCATTATTTCATAACTTATGTATCTCTATCATGAGATATATAAAAAGCTGTAATTCGAAAACAATGACTAAAACTAAAGCTTAAAAGAAGAGAATAAAAGTTAAATATACCTACGCACACACTAGATTGGTATCTCATTTGGAAACGAGCACTTAAACCAAATACAAGTAATGGAAAGATCAGTCTTGATCGTTTTACTTCTGAGTCTAAATATTCTATCGATTTATTCTTGTTCTTGGTTTACATTTTTATGTTGCTGTGTTAATTATAATAGTCTTGGTCGAGCTTTACTGTAATATTTATGATACTTTAACATAATGTCCTTTACAAAAATTTAGATTATTGATAATCAAAATTTGTCGTCAGTTGTCATGTACAAATTTTGATTATCAATAATCTAAATTTTTGTAAAGGACAATAACCATTGTTATCTCTATCAATGAGGGAACAAGATTCACGGTCTAGGAAGAGGTTCTGTCGGAGGAGCCTCGTCCTAGACCGTGAACCTTGCCCCCGATGTGGAATTTCACCATCCCACACGAGTATATAATGAATGATTATTTTTCTCGCATTATTTTTTTAAATTAAAAACGATATCTGAAAACTTTTCTTATGACGTTCAAAAGATTACCCTCAGTTTATCCCTCCGCGTGCTTCAAATAGTGCAAGTCATAATGAGAGCATACAACAGTTTGTTCGATAAAAATATGGTAAATTTTAATTAATTTAGCAAAACAATTGCTTAGTGGATAATATTAATCAATCATGTTGCGTCTCCCTACAGCAGACAAGTTTGTTTAAGTTCTAAAGCGGCGTAGTAATATACGGTGTGAGACCTGCTGTCACACACTGGACAAATCGATCTCACACCGGTGATAATGCGAAAAAAAATGCACCATTTGACACCGAAATCAAACATGGCCACCCGGCCTAAAAATTCCTGATCAGATGTGATAAGAAATCCACAAATACAAGCATAACTTTAAAAAAATAAGTTAACTTTGCAAAGTTTCCAAGTGCAAAGGGTTTTAAATATGAAAACAAACCAATAAACTAAAGGTTTCAAAGGTGATATGTAAAATATCACCCTTTAAAAACTTGGAAATATTTTTTATAATATTAGGAGATGTCTGATTATATGATGGAATATTTTTTTAATTTTTTTTATTCACTTATAAAAATTATAACTTGCTTTTTAAATTTTTCGCAAATTTCAGATTGTGAAAACCCAGTAGACTGTGGATTGTGGACAAGTGTAAACGATATCAGCAGTGAGGGTGAGTTTGTGTGCAGAAGCTCAGATTCCGAGGGACCAATCACTTACTCAAACTGGGATGTTAATCCAAATGACGTAATCCTACACGAAGACTTTGACTGTTTGGACATTTTCTATATGGGGTCTTGGAATATCAGTCCATGCACGGATCTAAAGCCATTCATTTGCGAGAAAAAAACCCAAAAACAAATGTAGCTAAAAAATGGACCTAGTTTAGTTCACTGTTTTAATATTGTTGCATGTCTCTGTTTTATGCAGCTGCAAATAGTAAAGATAGATTATTTAATCGGTTTTAACTTAGCCTTTCTTATTTCTTTGTTTAAATAAGTTTTAATCGTAGAAGCACATGCGTGTTTGAACCCTTACGTTTTGTCAGCATGCGCACCTCCTATAATATAAAAAAAATGCACAAAGAACAACGTTCATAACTAATAATACATGTGCATTTCTGTAATAGAATTAATGGTTGAACTTCACCCGTTAATAATAAAATCACATATGAAATACCTCTGATTTGAAATCATACAGTTTTGAATTTGTTTTCCATATTTTTGTCTGATGCATTTAATATACTAGTCAAAATTTATAACGCCCCTGGAAAGGGTTTGTATTATACTGTTCGTAAATCTAATTATTTTGACCATGACAATGATCAAATATAAAGAATAAAAAATAACAAAGCATTTTATTGAAAAACTCAATCAAAATTTATTCTAGGGTTTTATGAAAAAATCAAGAAGGTACAGGTACCATAAGCTATCAAAATCACAACTGTACAGTAATACCTCATACGTTCCCCATTTGCACTAATAATAGCAGCTCAGAGATCCCATGATTGAATAAAAAACCTTTAGGTTATTCCATATGTGTTGGGTATAGGTCTGCAAAATTCGGATGCTGAGGAACTTTCTCACTCTTAGATTTATATCGCCCCGTCTATAAAGGTCACTGATTTGGTTTAAAATGTGCTGTGCAATTGCACGTGCTGAACGGTGTCTATCGGAAAGGTGAGTTACTCTAAATAAGAGGTAACGTTAAATGACGTTTTGGCATTCATGGTGAGTCTTCAACACTTCTGGTTGCATTGAACTTCCGGTCAAGCTTTAGAATGATTAAGTAGTGTCTGTGAAAAAAAATCTAGCGATCTGTGATGAAAATTATGAATTAGGAAAAGCTGTTTTATTGTTTAGGACTTCATTTTTAAAGATTTAAAATAAATACAGCAACTATTGTGAAAAGAGACAAAGCAATTGTGAAACGTGCTCTGCTTTTGACCACGCCAACTGACCTTGAAAGTTCTTGGGCAGACATGCAGCACATTTTTCTTAATTTTTTTTAATGTTTTTTACTATCAGCCAAAGATAGGGAATCGATCGAATCGAGTCCTTTTGAAAAAAGTATCCGAGAAACATATCGAACACGCATTCCACGCTTTTCAACAAAAACGGTTCTGGTCGAGTAATTACTTACTAGATTACAATTGTTAGACATGAACAGTTTAGCATTTTAAACAGCATTCGATAGTGGCAACGACTTAACGACTTAAAAATTGGTGTTAAAATTTTGTAAATAATAGGAAAATAAAAGTGGAGCGTTAGAAATTTTGGCCAGTATAAAAACAAATGAGAAATCATTCTTTCAGTATATTTATGTGATCAAATACGGTCGGGAGATCACCAAATCCAAGAAGACCTGAAAGGCTTAATGATAAATTTGATCACGCCCGACCGTTTTTATCTACCTCATAATATTTAAAACATGAGTCCTTATTTATATTTCTACATGTTTTTACCAGTTGTTCATCTAAATATTGATTTATGAACATTTTACGTTATTTTCATTTCGAATGATTATGCACACCCTACTTGCGCCCCAAAGAGTACGTCATTTGCATCATTGTTTAATGTACTGAACAGACGTTGTAAAGTTGATTCACAGTGTTATCACGCACAAAGACACTTGGGAATGTAAACATGATTTAATGAAAAAAGTGTTCAAAAATAAAGACAACAAACCACTAACCTTTGTTAAACTCTGAAACATCTTTCTGTAACATTTTATGAGTTCTGCTCATCAATATACATGTATATATACAGTGTATTTTGCAGAATTTTTAAGAAAAGAGTCTTTCGGCAGTACTATAAAAAGTCAAATCTAGGGGTTCATCTTAGTAACATAGAATAATTTTGTGTAAAGTTTGATAAAATAATCATATCTGTAATTCTTTGATGCTCTTATTTTAGCAAGAAACAATTATCTAACTTTATGGTAACATATTTGAACATTTTTTTCATTTTAGTTCATTTTATTATATTCTTTTAACCATTGCCGCATAGATTGTACTTTGTAAGAATAACCATTTGGCGGGGGGAGGTCTGCATTTTGCTTCGCTCTTGATTATCTCACGGACCTCTGTTTTATTTAGGTTCTTTGTTTTTTCGATTATTGGTTCTATGTCCTTGATAGAGTGGCCTCTCTTTAACAGATGATTTTACAATTTCTTTGAAATTTTATCCAGCACTCTTTCATTGCTAGTTTTTCTTAGGTGCCTTACGCATTCATTATTTATTCATATGAAACCTTTAAAGCACTAGTGGACTCTGTGCACTATATCTATGGAGATACAACAAATTATTCGTTGGCTTGATTTCATATCGAATCTATCGCATTGTAAAAATATTTTTTTTGTACTCAGTTGTATCCCGAAAATTAGATGAAATATTTGAAATTTCAAAAATAAATTTCAAATGTGGATGAATCCGGTTTCTAATATCAGAAAACATTTCCATCTATGGATCCGTGAACGATGAGAAATTCATTATCATAGAATCTACTGTGGAATATAACTTTTTGGGCACATGAAAACTGTGTCATGACACGTTTGGTTAATCTGTCTGTAGTAGAGACTCTCTTTCAATTAACATTCCCGAAACCTGAAAATGCTGCCAAATATATTACCTTTAGGCATTTAATGTAGAATGTCTAATCGAAAGAAAGAATTTCTGTCGCCTAATTTTTGGCTAGTAATATTTTACCAACACGCACTGTAATCAATGATTTGTATCCCTGAAAAAGGGACTATTTTTAAAAAGAATTCCAAGTCAATACATGAATGACCAACGGCACATTAATCTTAGAGCAATATCTTTTTGCCATCTAAGTATAGTACGCAAAAAGATATTAATCAGCTTCGACGTGAAATGCGTGATTCCCCAAATCAACGTCTGGATCCTTAACAAGTTTTCAGAACGGTGTGACACCTTTACAGTGGTTTATTATACAATTATTTAATGCTTGAGCAGTCAATAGACCAGAATATTTTTCCCGAGGTGCAAGGAACAGCTCAGTATGATCTATTGCCCGAGGCCAACGGCCGAACATACTGAGCTGTTCCCTGCACCAAGGGAAAAATTCTGGTCTATTGACTGTTCAAGCATTAAATAATTGTTTTATTACCCAATTCCTTCTTAAGTTTTTGGGGTTTACAATTTGCATATTGCAGATGGGTTTCGTGCCATTATGCAAAGTATTAAGATTTTTTTTCATTTTTTAAATGCACAAAACCTGTTGCATGCATTACAACATCTCAGTTTAATATAAGTTTACACAAAGGAGGGGGAGTCTTCAACCCATTAGATTTTAAATAGTCTTTTACCTTATATGAGGCTTTAAAACTGTTGATAAGTTGATTATTTGATACTCCATTTTGAATTTGGTTTCACCTTGTACTAAAAACAACGTCTATGTAAAGGAATATACATTCCCTGAGAACTATCGAGAGGATGTAACATTAACATACCTGCGTTCTGAAATACGTTGCCGGTCCAATAGATTGCAGTCTATTGACCGGTGGTCCAATAGATCGCAGTCTATTGACCGGCAGTTCAAAATAGACGCAAATATTTGATTTGTAATAAAACAACAAAATATCTTTGATTAGGTAATAAAACAATTTAGAGACAAACTTGAGAGTAAGCAATGCTTTAGAAATACGTTGCGTTTGTCAAATTAAATCTTTATCGACTTGAACTTGCTTAAAATGATCATTTTTTACGTCCTTTTAGAGTGCGTTTTACCAAATTTCATTTTAGAATGACATAGGTCATTTTAATTACCGTGTGCACTCTTGAATATAGCCAAAATGTTTGTGATTGCCTCTGTTTTACGGTATGATTAGAAACTTTACCTGTTGACGGTCTGTGAAGAGGGTTTGTCATGAACCAGTTTCACAGAAACTTTGATACTTAATTGTCATGCCGATGACAATTGTTAGTAAGAGTGCAGACCATCAAGCATGATAAAAGACGGCTAGAGAGTGTTGAGAAGCTGCGGAAATGTTTTATTTATTGAATTTATTGCATTTAATGAAATTTGATGTAAACATTGTGAACTCTGTTAAAAAAAAAACTTGTGCTAATTTTAAAAATGATGTACCAAGAATAATTTAAATCAAAGACTCTTTTATCTTTGATAATGTGTTCAAATGAAATTGAAACTGTATTATCGAAGACACCGACTTTATCTATTAACCAACCGTGCTTCTTTGATTAGGAAGAGAGTGCCTTTTACTGTTTTAATCGCCACCGTTTACAATGAATCATATACATCTTTATTTAACAAAGAGTTTTGTCAAATGGTGGAAAAACATATTCTGCCCTCAGAGTTTGACGGTCACCTGAGTCCCATATCCCTCAGACTGACATGTCAGGGAGTCTCATATTTGCAATTTAAAGGGACTTGGACACAATTTGAAATCGTATTTTTATTTTTTATTTCATGTATAAAATGGTTTACTTGTGTATTTTGAATGATTGACCAAAATATAAATGTTAGATGGGTATAGTCCACTAATGCATTTTCCATAGGCGGTAATGTTAACGTTAGGGTTCATAGCTCCGGCCCTAATTTTCGTTCAGCAACGAGGGACCTCTTGAATGAAAGCTCATCAAATTTTCTCTTTCCTGTTAAAATTTCGTGGCGTGAAGTCAGAATCGTTTTCCGGCAAAATGCGTCTGTATTGAAAAACTCTGAAAATGAAAGTAAAAGTAGGGAATTTCACAGTTTTGGAAAGGGTGTACATCAAACAATTTTAATTCTTTTCTTCAAATGATAATTCAATTTTGACACTTGCTTTTAAAATTGCAAATCCTCTTTTCTGACATGTGTCAAGCATTTTGATTTAAAATGTTCCAATAAATGTAACACTCTGCAAGTATAGAAACTAATTTGCTTAAAGGCACTACTTTGTTGTCCTACCGATTCTAAAAATAGTCAGAGGGATATACCAAGATGTCAAGTGTCGACATAAAAATTCATTGCAATGTAAACAAAGCTCGAATCTTATATTTGTTTACAAATAATGTAAAGTAAAGAATTTACCATGACTTGTGGCAAACAAGATAAACTGGTTCAATGTGTTCATAAATAATATTAACAACTAAAGAAGGCACCTTTTCATTGAAACTTATATCAATATATCACATATTTTAACATTAACAAGACTCGAGCTTTGTTTACAAAAGAAATTTTATCAGTTGCCACTCCTTTGTCACGAGGTAACTTTTGTTCTTCAGCAATCTCTTTGTGTACTTCTCAACCTTAATAAAGGTTTATTTTAAGCATATGTGTAGACCCAAACCTAAAAGAAATATACACAAGCAACATATTTTTTATTTATGGTGCTGTAACAGGAAAGACAGCCTCGCAAAAGGAAAGACAGTACGTTGTATGAAACAAGTCTCTCCTGTTACAAAATCGTAATTCTGATTTAAAGTTGATTGATAGTAAACTTAGCATCAATCTCACAGTTTGGAGTCAATTAATATGCTGTTAAAATATAGATGAACCTTAAACAATACCATTAAATACTATGATAAAAGTTTTATAATCTTTACAGTAAAGAGTGTAACAGGAAAGAACAAAATAAGCAATAGGAGGGACTTCTTGTGTACATTCAGATCAAAATCTTCATTTGGTTAAACACTGAATATAAAAAATCCTGAAAATTTACTAAGGTGTTCTTAATATATATTGACATTTGTGAAGAAGTAAAATATAATGAAAAATATAGAATAAAAATTGAAAAATGTTTACAACTGTAACAGGAGAGACTCCTAATAACACAATCTGGTCAGTAGTGGAAATTGATGTTGATATTTAAATTAAATAACAGATTTATTTCTGATTACTATGTAAAATACAAAAGAAACAAACTTTTTCTATATTAATAATATTTGCCTTAGAAAATATAAACTTTTAAAGAAAATGGAGAAACAGGAAGGACAATGTAGAGTGAAATAAAAAAAATTACATTTAACAGAGTACTTAAAGCACTTGTAAGCTTTATGTATGACTATGGACTGTAGGCTGTCTCACTTTTCTGTAACTATTTTCCAGATGTTGTCATTTATTTTGTAGTGGGTACTCCCATCTAACTTTTCTGGCTCTGGAATGAGGCATCTCTCTTCTGTCTGTATTTTCTCTGTCTGTCAGCATTGGACATCCCCATTCTTACCTATCCCAAAAGAGAACTTTCATTTTTCAACGAAATTGCTATAATTCTTTAAAAATAAAAATAGTTTACTTAACTGCAGATCAAATATTTTAATTAAAAGGTGGAAAAATTATGTTGCTTGAGAAACAATTTATTGTCTTTCCTGTTACACTGAATTAAAATGCATTAATATATTAATACATAATCACTAGATATTGAATTGATTTTTAAACAACTGAGATAAAATTCAAAAAAATATATTTTTATCATGGATTATATATAATAATCAGCATGATGTATAAAGGAAAATACAAGTATTAATTGTCTATCCTGTAACAGTCCATGTCTTTATATATACAAAAATATATTTTGACATCATTTACTAACAAAATTTATCTGTAAGTAATAAAATACAGAATATGAAATGATTGTTCACAAAAAATGATAAGAAAAATATTTTGATCTGACAAGTGAACACATATTCATAGTTCTTCTGTTATTATGGACTATGTACTGTAACAATGATATATCTTTCCTGTTGCAAAATCACTTCTTATGTGATAACATAAACTATTAAAACAAAAATCCTCACTTAAGGTTAATTTATTGTACATACTACTTCATTGAATATTTTATGAAAAGTTATTGCTATATAAATAATGAAAATGTCTTAAAATCCCCATTTTTATATAAAGTTGTCTTTCCTGTAACAAATTTACATGTAACAGGATGGACAATAACAGGATAGACAATTACTCTATATATGGTTGTTTGTTTCCCTTTCTGTCTACCGTACAATGTTGATGATGCAGTAGTTTGAAACAAAATTGTTAGGTTATTTTGTAAGAAAAGTTAAAACATTTTACCTTCATGTTTAAGTCAATTTTCAATGTAACAGTAAGGACTAGTTTTTTTTTCTACTGAGTAAATCATACTTACATTTGGGACATTTTCCTCAAACCAATGAACTTCAAAAAAAATGGCGTCAACAACTTGGCTTCATGAAAATGAAACTGAGGCTGATGAAAAGTATTGAATCCAAAAGGGTCATTCTAAATATTTCTATTTTCTGTTTTTACACTAACATAACAGGAGAGACGAAAACTCTTGTGACACACATTTAAGTCTTGATATTTCTTAAAACAAGTACATTTACAAAACTTTTATTGTTTGAAATGTACTTCTTAAGAAATGTGTAAAGTAACATTAAAAAAAAGAGAGCAAAATGTACTGGATATATTTATAAACCACATGAAAGTGCATCAAAAAGAGTGTGTGACTTAGCAAAACATGCTAATTTGGACATTAAAAAAGGCAATTTTTCTTTAAACATGTCATGCAAAAAGAATTAAAGTGTTTTGCTAACTGCAGAATATTGTGTGGTATATATCAATGTACAAAATTATATTATTTTACCTTGATATAATTTTTAATTGACCCGTGACCAAAAGTTTTTTTGGATTTTGAGAATGACTCTTATACTATAAATAGGTTTGTTTTGACATATAGATCGAAAAAATCCTTCACACGTGTTCGATCATCATAGGAAATATCCAGTTTTAGTTTATACTTTTCTATTGGTTAATATACCGGAAGTAACCTTTTTCGGGTGGTGCTAAATACAGTCAAAGGTCATACCCCTATAGTCTATTCACTAGATTTAACGTTATATTTTTCTATTGTCGTGGTTTGCTACATAAGGCCCCGAAATTCGTAGTTTCTTGGGGACTTGTTAAGCATTAATTTGCTGTAAGTTTCTCGACTCTCTAACATGGTTTATGAAAATATTTAACAGGTTGCACCCGTTAGGAGAATAATTTGATCATTTTGTCGTCGTCATTTGCTCCTGTTGAGTTATTTTCGGCCCTTAAACTAAAAGTTAGGTGTAAGGTTATTATCAAAAGGGATTTTTGTATTAAACCTAAGCCTTTCCCCCGGCTAGGTGGGCGAGCGTTCCCGTACGCTAGGATGGGGGTGATTTTTGTTGATGATTTTGATGGTGGTGTTGATAGGGATTTTTGATAGGAATTTTTTATAGTAACATTTTTTTGGTCTATACTCGGTAGGAATTTACAATTATTATCGTTATTTTGTTTTTGTTATTTTCTATAAAGTCGTAGATAAATATTGTTGTTTGTTGAAGCTGGTGTTTTTCATTACAGTGTGTTGAAAGGTGTCAAAAGGTGAAATATATATTATTTAACATAAAATTAAGACCAAGGAGAATCTCAAATCATAAAGAACCTGGGAAATAAATTATAACAACATAGGACACGGTAAACATATTTCAGAGTGTGATTCTGACCCAACCCGTCCTATTACAATGTAAACAAAGTGTTCTATAACATATTGACATATTGTACCACTGATTTAGCAGATTTGACAGCCGATGTTACGAACTTTCACATGTAACATTCATCCGAGTTTTCGCTCACAATATGTCCTCTTTTAAAATATAAAAGCGCAAATACTTGCAAATGAGATGAAATCACTGGTATCATACGTTATCTATGTAGATAAACAATAAATATAAACCATCAAACATTCTCTGTGAGAAACGTTTTTCGCGCTATCCCGTGGTGTTGGGTTAATCCTTCCTGCGACACATCGTAGCGGTGTTGTCATCGCGCGATCGCGGACAAATAATTTACCTCGATGACGCCATCGCTGCCTTATAGCATAACACTATAGATACATCAGGTCGAGTTATCATTACATGATGTCAAAGTCCATTAGGTGGTGTGAATATAATTATCTTTACACGTGGCCAAATCTTTATTACGTACCGTCAAAAGCCCATAAGGTGAAATTAACAAGTCTTTACACGAAGGCAATATTTTACGTTGTGATGTAAAATCATTCCTTACGTTATGTCAACATTTTGTAAATTTATCTTGCTCAGATCGAGCAATGTCGCATGGATTTTAAAAACGGAACGTTTTTGTAGACACCGATGGAGACGATGCTATGTTGTTACTTTATTGGGTTTATTATCATTTAGCTTCTGTGTTGGATGTAGTGCCGTCGGGGTTACAAAAAAGATGCAGCCGCTATGCACTCTGTATAAACGACACACGTGTTCGATGTGCATGCGAAGTACCGGTAAGACTGCACTATCTTTGCTAAAGTATGCCGGTACTTTGGAAATTCTTTCTACGAATAAATGTATTTTGTGTTTTATTGATTGTTGTTTCCTTTATTTCCTTTATTTTTTATTATAAACATTTCAACACAATGTGTAGTTCATGCATTTAATTTAGAAGATTGTGCAACCTGGTTACCTCAATCGGAAAGCAACCGACCGTAACTTTCTCGACCGGTATATATACCCAAGTGGCAGTAGAGGAGCGAGCGAAACCAATATGACGATTAAATGCTTTTATGAATTCATTTCAGCTTTAAATGTTACCCTCCCAAACAGGCACTATTTATATAGTTTGCAATAAAAACTAAATACAGCCTCCTCAAAACTAATTTTTTAAAAATATGTTTCCGTCTTTTGTACATTATATCTAGCGCTTTGGCTACGGTAGCTTAAACGTTAAAGTAGTTCATTAAAAAGTATAGCTTGTCGTTTTTACAAACATGTTTAAAATTGACACAAATGGTTTTGGTGGGTGCTTGTAAGTCAAAGCGCAAGTTGCTATTAAATTCACAAGCAAAATGTTTTTAACCTTTAACAACTTTATTTATTATACTTTCATGTTAAATACTGAAATCTGATTGGTTTAGACGCATTTCATAATCCGTTCTATTACCCTCATGGTTAGCAACACACTTAGCAACGGGTAACACAACAAATTGTTACATTTGCATAAATTATGCGCGTACGGTTCGCCGTAGAATTCACGTCATTTCTACATAAAAGCAGTAAAAAAATTCTCTAAAATTAAGACATTCAGTATAATAAAATAAATAGTGCCTGTTTGGGAGGATAAAAGTTGAAATTGACACCCCTCGAAAACCATTGTCAACCTCCGCTTCGCGTCGGTTTCCTTGGGGTGTCAATTTCAACTGTTACCCTCCAAAACAGGCACTATTTATATACTGTACAGTATTTACAGGTTCCAAAATCTAACAATGTTATCCATGGATTTGTATGATATATATTATTATGTAGTTCTTTTATTTTGAATGGAAATATAAAAATAATGACACGCAGTACATAACATAAAAAAAGTTTTATTGAATAAACTAAGTGCTGTAATTATGCATATTTTATAACGACATTAAGTTTGTCAGCTACAAATACAAAGCCCGGAGAAGCTTGTATAAAGTCATATAAATTATTCAGTGTTTAATCCGTAAGTTTATTTGGATCAAATGTTTTTTCTGCTTGGCTTATTGGAGTCACATTAAGCATGTTTATATTATTCATTCAATTTGAATGGTCGAATAATGAACACACGTGATCACAAGGGTAAAACGTAATGACAGTGTTATGTGTATTATGCAACACATGATTGCTTCAGAAAATACTTTGAAATAGATACTGCGCCTTAGAAAATAATCCAAATTTGACTCTTAAAGCGTAGAAAATGCTTAAGCACACATTAGTCAAAGAAATTATTTGTGAAGTAGTGTTCATATCGAAAAGGCGAGAAATGGGGACGAAATTTTATTCCTTTATTGTCTTTCTTTTGGTTTTCCGCCCTTCAGAAAGCCAGAAGATAAGAACCCTGAAATTGGCAATGGACCCTAGATACACGTCATTGCTCCCTTTGTCCTCTCAGTTTTACACAACTGAACTCAGCAGTACGTCTCGTATGCTATGTTTCTTGATGTGTCTTCAACAGAATGATACATGTGCTGGAACGTTAGTGAATACTGATGCATTGCAATGTAAACTTATCAATTCACATTTGGACGGACTGAGTCTGGACAAAGACAACCCAGGGCACGGGTGGTCATTCTATGCCGTCGATGGTATGCTTTTTTTGTTTTTAAACGCAGATTTGCGGTAGTTCAAGCTGTTTATATTTCATTAGGGTCTTCCGTCCTTAGCGAAAGACTCTTCTATTATTCTATTGTTTCTTTTTCAATTATATTATTCTTTTATTCTTTACATATTTGATGCAGGCGATTTCTCAGGGATGGCTTGTTCGATTTCCTTTAAATTGTCAGGGCTTATGCCTAGTCATCTGAAGTTTGTACTCCCGTATCAGTTTTTTTTTTTCAAATTACTTTCGGTCGGAAGCTATCGTCGTAAAACGATTTTTAAAAGTCAATTTTGTCTGCAATGTTTCTCAAAAACGAGTAAAGATATAGGACTAAAATTTTCAGAGATGATAGATCTACCATGTTCTGGTGCACCTCGGTAAAAGACTATCCGCCATCACTTCTGGTCGTCTCCGGGAGGAAATTTGAAAAATTGAGTTTCCCGACTTTTTTAGGTTTTGAATATTTTTCTTTGAAATTTTTACAGTTGATAGTGACCCTTTCACTGATTCAGAATATGTAATTTATTTTAAAATCGATCGCGTTCCCGAGATATTAAGCATCAAAGTCATGAAGGGAGAGTCCGTGTAGCCCAGTCGTTAGAGTCGTTGACATGTGCGCAGGCGACCCGGGTTCAAGCCCGGACTGCTTTTTTCCCTAATTTTTTGCGTAATTTACAATTTTGTCTTAAAAGTGAAGGATTTGTCTTATTTACTTAAAAATTGGACGGAAGACCCACTCGTTGCTCGCAATGAGATCGTGTCTAGTTATTATTCTTTTTATCCTTTATATTAAAAAAAGATATTGAACACTCAAAGGCAGTTGTAACACGTCAATTTAACACTTGCTTTAAACACATTCTTTTTTATGATTGTCAGACATTTACCAACAGGAAAAACCGCAGAATATTATATGTATCCATGTTTTTTCATTGAATAATACAAATAAAAAATAACAACAACAGATAATTGCATCGCTCGTTGTTATTGCCTTTTCATTCTGAATAAGCCACAACGTTTTTCTAACCTTATTTACAACGTCCTTTTTTAGTTTAGAAAAGCAGATTGGACTAAAATAACAAGTGGTGCTAATTGTAAGGTTTTCATAGAGTTTATTAAAGTTAAATTGTCTTACGGAGATTGGATGATCTCTTTCCATTTCGTACATTTTAGTATATATACGGAAGGTACACGACGTTTCGTATCCAGGAGGTTGATAAAACTTTAAGATAAAACACAAACAGTCAATTCTCTTAATAGTTGATAATGCATAAAAAATAATCACCCGGTCATCTTTACAATTGGATTTAGATGTGTATTTATTTACTCTATCACACCTTTTAAATTAGGCTGTTCCTCTGGTTGGAAGGCTTACAACGGCCATTGCTACATCAGAATAAGCACTCAACTCAGCTTTAATGAAGCTCAGGTAAGTTTATTCTTCAATCTGACTTGAAACAAAAATACTGTATACCGGGGTTATTTTTGCCCCGTGTTATTTTTCGCTCTTCTACGCTTGCAAACGGGTTCGTCCCGTCGTGAATTCGCCCAGATGCAAAACGAGATATTATTTGCAAAAACGGAATCCATCAAACCTTAAATTCGACCGCTGATAACGTGGGCGAAAGGGCGAAAAAAAAACTGAGCGAAAATGTTCCGGTATACAGAATCTTACTCAAATCCTGATGTATCACGACATCTATCATTTAGTTATGTTTGAGAATCTAATGTGTATATTTCCTGTAATGTGAGAAACTATTGATCGTTGAAAGCCAATATCATATATATATATATATATATATATATATATATATATATATATATATATATATATATACTACATTGCTGTTTAGGGCTTGTTGAAATTTACGAACTTCAAAGTTGTATTTCTTTTATTTTTCACGATAAAGGCTAAGTCGATGTTTGTTGTTTTCATCAAGCTCTCTCATTGTAGTTATTAAATGTGTCTAAATAATTAAACAATTAAAGTATCTCTGAATTTGAAACGAATCGTAGACGTTGTCGTGACATTTTGATTTTCGGGTATCTTTTTACGTTTGCTCAGCAACTGGCTCTTTAAATTTCGAGCCCGACTTAATAAAATGCAGATTAATTGCACCCAAAGTTGATATCATAATAACAGTTTTTGGAAAAAATGTTTTTTTTCTTTAAAAATGTTATATATTTCTATATATTGTAATTAGATTATACTTTCACTGCAGTAATCAACAGGTCTTTGTTTAAAAAATATACAACTATATAGCTATAAGTTATAACATAATGATTATAAATAAATAAATTAAACGACAGCACTAGTACTGGAAGTGAGAAAAAGAACTTTAAAGAATATAATGAATCTAAAATGACATTAATTTTTCATGATGAAGATGCATTGTCTACAGTTGGGTGCATATTTAGTTGAAATCAACGACCCGAGTGAAAACACCTGGATCACACAAAATTTGCTGAACAACGTATGTAAGTGTCAATTTACACACTTATTTATTCTGTTAATAACTGAGCTTCAGAGTTTCAATATAAATATAATTCACGACCCGTTTAGATTTCATTTTGTTTTGGTGTTACAAGATGAGGATGGATACATTGTCTCTTTGTGTTTAATAATTTTTTTTATTGCAGACAGGGAAATTATATTAAATATTACATGAGAAACTAAGATAAAAGATGAAAACAATCAATGCCCTATAGATCTCTTTAAAATGGATTGCTTATAAATAATTCTTTATCGTTTAGTATAAGATGCATCTTCTGTATAAAAAAAAATAAATTTAACTGTTTATGTCAGCAAATAAAAACTGGATATTTTGATATGAAAATCACAAAGTTAAAAAAAATCAAAGTATTATTACAGACAAATACACGAGACAACATAATACTAAAAGTATTAGTTTGTGTTTATCATAAACATTTTTCGTACAAGCTGCAAATGGTGCTTTTGCGTTTCTTTAGCGCCTTAACTAGTAAAGATCCTCGACACCACGCGACTTCTTTTTATGGCAGTACGTCACACCATAGCGATTTTAACGCATTGTGAAACAGCAATCGCAACTTCTCGGGCCTTTCCGGCAAGCTCGGAAAAACACCTCGAATGTGCGTATTACCTAGGCGTCCATGACAACCCCCCTTTTTGTAAAACTTGAAATAAATAGAACACATTTTACGATCTGTTGAGATGTGAGCTATACTTCATTAAAGTAAACGATATACACTAAAATATAACACAGAAGCGACATACAAGACTGTCTAGCCGATACTTATTTTAATGGGAAGCGACTCCATTTTGTATAAAATTCTAACATCCGGTGATGTTAATACATTCGAGGTGTTTTTCCAAGCTTGCCGAAAAGGCCCGAGAAGTTGCTATTGTGTGAAACAGTTTATACCGCCGAAAATTGTTGTCTATCTCTGAGGCGCAATGAATGTACATGTATCTTAGATCTACCAGTGAGCAGGTCCGGAGTTCGAATATGGCGGGGACTTTTATTTTAAGTTAAAAATGTTGATATACAATATAAAAAAGATATAACAAAAGGTAAATCTAAGTTAAGCTAAGTCACATGAACCCATTGACTGAATTAATGATGTATGATTTGAGCTACATGTGGCATTTCGTCCAAGACCATTCCGGTTACGTAGAGGAAGGTAGCTGCTACGAAAGACGACCAGGTTCAATCGTCACCGAAATTTCAAAATCACAAACCTCATTCCTCAACTGAAAATCTTTAAAGAAAAAAGCATAAATTTGAGGTAGAATCTCAGACTTGACGCTGAATATTGACGTGAGGAAAGTTGGTGACGGCGGGGCCTGTGCATTTATTTTAGACTTTTTTTATTAAGATTGTGCATGAATTTGTAGTAAAATCTCAGTTTTGAGGCTGAGTTTTGGCTTTGCCTGTACTTTAAATTTTCAAATTTGGCGCACATTTCAGACTGTGAAAAAAAGTACGATTGTGGAACATGGACGGGAGCGAACGATATCAGCGTGGAGGACAGTTTTGTGTGGATAGGTTCGAACACCCCCGTTACTTTCACTAACTGGACTGGAGCGAACCCTGATGATGATATGGTAACGGAGGATTTAGACTGTGTGGAAATCTTCTATGATAGCACGTGGAATGATAGGCCTTGTCCGCATCTGAAGCCGTTCATTTGTGAAAAGTAACGGCTTGTGTGATTTTTTTGCATCGTAGCGTGAAAGTTTTTTCATGAACAGTAAAGTGCGTTGATCAATTGATTGACTTGAAATATTGATGAAATAACTATTTCCAATGTGTTATTTGTTTATTTTTTGTTTTATTCGGTTTATATATACTGTTTTGTTTTAATTACTTGTTAATATGTCAAATATTGTTTTTGCCTTTTTCTAATAAACGTTACAATATAGCATTAACCGGAACAATTTTCAAGATGAATCAATCACTTTTTACTCTTATTCACAGTTTAAGATTTTGCGTCAAAATTAAAAGTACCAAAGCAAATTATATAAATTATTAATAATTATTAACGATTAAGCGTTGTTACATTTTGCATCAAAATAATTTTGCGTCAATATTGGTGTTCATTGTATTAAACAAAATTAGTATAGAAAGTCACGGCGAAAGATGTCGCCTCAGACTGATTTGGATTCTTCTATCTTGGGTCGTTGAATGATAGGATTTGTCCGGAAATCGAGCCGTTCACTTGTTAAAAGAAACGGCTGGTGTATATTTGTGCATCGTAGCGTGAAGTTTTTTCATGAACAGGGGTGCGTCGAACAATTTATTAACTTTAATATTGATGAAAATATCTATTCCAGTGTGTTATTCTATACTTTTTTGTTTTAATTGTTTTCTGTTTACTTGTTTTAAAATATATTTGCTTTTTTGCAATAAACGTTACAGTAGATCACAAACCCGAAGTAGATCATAAACCGGAAGTAGATCACAAACCGGATTTATGCTCAAGATGTATCAATTACTTACTACTCTCATTTACAGTTTATGATCTTGCGTCAAAATTAAAAGGTACCAAAGTTAATGGTATGAATGATTAACATGATCGATTAATCATCGTTACATTTTGCGTTTTAACAATTTTCGTCAATATAGGCGTGAATTGTATTAAAAACAAATTCATATTGAAGTTCACTTCCTTTCTTTAAAACAGCGATAGAAGTGGCCTGTCTTATATATAGATGTTTGGTCAATAACAGAACTGTCGCTAGTATGACGTCCCAGTAGACAAACATATGATGAAGTGCATTGTCTTTTCTATGACAAAACACTGTTTACTACCCTTGCCCATCATTAGATAGGTTCTTTAGGAGGTTGAGTGGTAAAAAATAACCATCAACTATATCTTAAACTTTGATATATGGTATTTTTAGTCAAACACTAACATAAAGCTAACAAAAAGTCACAATATGATAGCTTAAAAATTCTAATTTTATCATTTTCCCATATTTCAAATACAGAGCTCTTCTTCATAAGGAGATTAAAATAGTCTAAAATTGATCAAAACCATGGATCCCTCTTAACTGTCTTTCGTTGGGAATTTAATTATTTATAATGGTGCCTTCTTAACGTTTATGAGTTTCTTTTTTTGCTTGTTAGTTTCTTATATACTAACGACCGCGACGTTTAATGCTTAAAAACAACAACAACAAGCCACGAGATGATGTATTATTAAATACTCTCTTATTTAAAATTTAAATTTACATGCGTCTCTGTAAATAAATTCTGCACACATGACGTCTGTTTAAAGCATTGAAGACATTCTTAAAGCAAAGTGGAATAAACGAAGAATTGAATATCAGGTGAATTGGATAATTACGATCAATATATGTAAATACAAATGTTTTGACGATATCACATCTTTTCAAAGAAGTTTTTTTTTTTTACATAATATAATTATTAGATATGAGATAATGTATATAATATAAGATTCAATCTAAATAATCAAGTTGTGTTTATGAAAAAATTCTAAAGAGAATTAACTGATAAATGTAATTTGTACAACGGTATATTCGTAATGTTTGAAATTATCAATGAAAAAGTGGATTTTATTATCCACTGAACGTAAAATGTTGGTAATAAGAACCTTTATGAGATTTGTTGCTAATGCAATGCACATAGTAAGGTTTCAACTTGATTGCAATTTTTATCAGAAACAGAAAGTTGAGTGATTTTTAATGCGAATTACGAAACCTACTGATTTACACAGGAGCGGATCCAGGACAGCTTTCTAGTCGGCGAGGGATCACGCCTTGTCAATCACCTTGACAACTTCCTTCAAGGCGCACAGCGGAGCTGCTGGTACTCCTCCTATACATAAAACGTTTGTACATAAAATACCATTCCCACATAAATGTGATGAGAAATGAAACTTTTGATACTATTCCATTGATGCGTTAACCCGCGGTGTGAATATTAACTGAAGGAGCAAATTTCATATGCGCTAAACTGAGTGTATTTTGGAATTTTTAAAAGACTACGTAGATCAATGACGTTTCTTTAACACAATTCATATTGATTTATATAATTTTTTATTAATTGTTCTATTTACGTTTGCAACAGCACAGCTTCTAATCATTTTGTTTTTGTAACCAATAGTCAACAAATACAGTGCAAACATTAAATGTCCACTGGTTAAAAAAAATGATTCACAGAAACGAATGCTACACTGTCTGATTTTCAAAACATTTCTCTAGTGTTATTTGAATTCCCACATACAGTTTTTTGTACCAAAATTAAAAAAGTGCTCGTTAATCACTAAAAGCATAAAATGTTGCTTTTAAAAAGTCAAAATAAAGTGCTGTTTTTATAAGTCTCAGCAGCCAATGGGAAATACAGATTGACGTATCATAGTGGGTTGGGGGTGGGGTTAAAACAGGGCCTATATTTATGTGGTAGTTAACATTTTCGTGTTTGTACTACTCCAGTTTCGTAATTTTCTTTTGGACTTTGGAACACTATCCGTTATCACCAGATATCATGCAATGAAAAAATGACAATAACAAACCGTCAACCATAGAGGAAGGTTAGGTACCTAGAAGGAGTGAACATCTTCTGCTGACCAGTCACACCCGCCGTGTGCTCTTTGTCGTAATCGGTAATACACAATAAAACAGGAGATGGGGTTTATGAAATAAAAATCACAAAACTATGCAAATGTTTTGAGTGATTCTTACAGAAGAAAAAATAAAAAAATTAGATATTAAGAATAATAGTCTAGCTTGGTTTTACATATATGTAAACTCTTCATTTTGACGCTAAAAATTTGTATATTTTATCATGATGTTTTAAATTGTTGGTGTCTTAACGTCTAAACATTGAAAACAAGACGCCAGAAACGCATTGAGCATTAGTTAACCAATTTTAAATACAATACTTTAAACAAGTATTACTTGTCACTTTTTTAAAAATAATTTTCAATATGTTTGGCCTGTGCCTGCAAGTCGAAGCACAAATCGCTATATAATTCACAGCGCATTCGTAAATGTTTTTCATCTTCTATAACTCTAACTGTGCAATATTTACATGTTCTTAAATCTAATTGTGTTATTGGTTTTTCATGATCTACATCACAATGTCGTTTTGTCTTAAATTTTAATAGAAAGATAGAACACTTATCAAAGGCAATGCAGTAGATTAAGAATAAAACTAAAGTCCTATTGAATGAACTGAGTGCTGTAATTATACGTATCTAATAACAATATTGATTTTAATTTGACAATTACAAAGCTTGAAGAAACACCAAAAAAATCATATGTATTATTCAGTGTTCAATCCTGTTTTTGTTTGCTTTTATTTAAAACTAACTGGTTTTTTTTTTCTGGTTCGGTAAGTCGAATCAAATAACCGTGTTTTATCATTCATTCAAGTTTGAATGGTCGAATAATGAATGCCATTCACCAATAAGGTAAAAACCTAGACATAATTCCGTTTATTGTTCAGCAGATAATCGTTTTAAAAATACATTGAAATAGATACTGCGTCTTGAAAATAATCAATCCCTTTATGGCGTATATAGTATATAAGCATGCACCAGCTCCCCCCCCCCCCCCCAAAAAAAAAAGCCTTTCTGAGGTGGTGGCCAGGCAAAATAGGAAGGAAATGGGGACGAAATTTTATTTCTTTGTTGTCCTTCTTGTGGTTTTCCGTCCTTCAGAAAGCCAGAATATAAGAACCCTGAAATTGACTCTGGACCCGAAATATACGTCACTGCTCCCTTTGTCAACCAAGTATTACATAACTGAACTCAGCAGTACGCCTCGTATGCTATGTTTCTTGATGTGTCTTCAACTGATTGATATCTGTGCTGGAACGGTGGTGAATACTGATGCCTTGCAATGTAAACTTATGAATTCACATTTGAATGGACTGATTCTGGACGTAAACAACCCAGTGCCCGGGTGGTCATTCTGGGCTGTTGAAAGCGGTATGGCTATTTTCTGTTTTAATATTTCGTCTTCTTATCCTTTACTTTCTAGAAATAATCTACTGAACACTCAAAGTCAGTTGTTACACGTAATATTAATGTTTGCAATAAAGACATTCTCATTTTTTCGTCAAATACCTACCAAAAAAGCAGAATATTATATGTATCCCTGTTTTTTAATTAAAGGAATATCGGTGTGTATTAAAAAAAACCATAATTGCAGTGCTCGTTGCTATTGCCTTTTTATTTTATATAAGATATAAATTCTTATCAGACCAGGAGGTTGATAGAGAGTACAAATTGCCACGAAAACCAAATTCTATTGATGTTAATTTGTCTAAGATGTTAATCTATTAATGTTAATTAATTTGATCGAAATTGTTGAGCTTCGCTTGAGCTATTGCATACGTTGCACGAACTCTCGCATTTGTTGCATGCGTTTTTATGGTCGCATCAAGTCTCCTCAAAATAATGGACGAGCTATTGCATACATTGCACGAACTCTCGCATTTGTTGCATGCGTTTTTGTGGTAGTATCACCATGTAAAATGTATATTTTACATGTTGCGAACATTTTCTATAGTTTAGCTTGTTGGTAAATTAACGTATTTACTCTTCTTAATTATCGTGAAATTCCTCCTGACTGTGATGTGATAGAATGTAAATTAATGTTTATCAAACGTCTTAACTGTAACAAAGAAATAGGACATCAAAGTAATCAAGTGTAGCTTTGGGAAAGATACTTATTAGAAAGGCGGGATTGAAGGACAATGGTTTCAACTAAGAAATGTGTGACACTAATAGAGTTAATGCAATTACATAACAATTAGCGGATTAACGCAGGTGAATAAATGGGCGTTTACCTGGACGATGGTCAGTTAGGATCAAGAAATATATTCTCTGATTGGGTGATTTATACATGTCAATTATTTAGAGGGTCACGCCAGTAATATTATATTATATGTTTTAGAGATGATTGAAGTTAGTTGAATAGAGTCAGAGTTCGATAGATAGAGGTTAAGAGTCAAGATACAAGTCGTCCGTCTAATCCGTTACGTTTTCCCTCACTGTCATATGTAGGTTAACATTAAGTTAGAATTATTAATAAGCGAGTTCCCCCTTTTTAATGTGTACGGAGTGGAGAGTAACTGTTTGTATAATTGTGTTATTAACTGGAATAAATGTGGAAAATACAGCGAGTGTTGAGCTAATTCCCTAGTAATCGCCCGGGACAGAAAATACCCCATACGGTACAAACCCGGCGGTTATAATGTAGCATTAAGTCTCGTCAAAATAGTGGAAATGCACACTATTCAGACACAACCGAATGCGACCAAAATATTGCAATGCAACAAGTGTAAATTACTGAGAGCGTTTTTACAACGTTTTGTGTACTCGCAAGAGTGATGCACGATTTTTAAAGATAGAAAGATAAATCGCACCTGTTTATGCGTGTGCTGTGCGACCATGAGGCTGTTGCTTAAAGTGGTTCATGTAATCTTGCAACGTTTAACTATCATTGCAAGATTTATCGGTTTCAGTTCCCATGCTTTGTCTCTAATGTATACTGGATACAGGGTTAATTTCGCCCAGTTATATTTTTGCTTCTACTTACGTTTTTTGCCTCGTCTTGAATTCGTCCTCTTAGTATTGTGGTAAGAGATAATGTGAGACATTGGAATTTATTGCAGAGCCGTTTGAATATTGCTTTCAGAATAATTTCTATAACAGATTAAAATCGTGTTAAATTTTCTGTTCATTTTGTCCTCGATATTGTTTTAAATATTAAGCAATCCGAAGCAAACGTTATTTTTAATCTAATTGTTCTCTGCTGTAGTCATTTTCATCGGCAATCTAAACCGATCCGAAAGTTCTAACCAAACCTTGAAGTTTTTTCTCTACTGAATATTCAGCAAAGGTCCATGTTTTGGGTCAAATCAAGAGGTCAAGATCAATACACAATTCTTAACAACGCGAGAATTAAATGGAAATCGGACAGCCCAATGACAAAGCAAATGATGGATTTATTTAATAAGAAATAAATATTATACTAAGTGATCACTCATATTTTTACCCAGTGTATATATTAACATGCCCAAAACTATTTTTGGCATGTAAAGTGCATGAAAAGCTACTGCTGTTATATCACTATAACACATACTGGGTAAATAATGTGTTTTATTAAGGCGCCATTAACGTTTATCGCTAAGTAGAAACATCACATGCGAAAGGCAAAACTTTTCCATTAAGTTGAACCTATTCTTAATAATGCAATTATCTTAGGTTAAAATCGGGTTTGCAGACAAGGCAATATGTTAAAAAATATTAAAAGCTAACTTACTCAATTTTTATGCGCACTGCGTTGCAATTCTGAGACTAAGTCTTTCACAAAATGATGTTTTAATTTATAACATAATAGATAAATGAATTACACGCCAGCACTCTTTGTAATAAAGGAATTTAAATGTATATGATGATTATTATGACATTAGCATTTTATGATGTAGACGCATTGTCAACAGTTTGCCGCATACTTGGTTGAAATCAACGACCCAAATGAAAACACCTGGATCACACAAAATTTGCTGAAGGACTTATGTAAGTGACACTTACAATGTGTATAATCAACGGTTTCACTGATTTTTTGTTTAAGTGTTGCAAAACGAGGTTGGAGTCGTTTTCCTTTAATGTTGATTGAATTTATCAATTGCAGACCTGGGATTCAGATAGAAACCTCAATAAAAAGTAATATAAAGCATATTAGATTGAAAAATTGAACAAAGCAAAATAGATCTCTAGATGAGAGGAATAGTTTTTTTGAAAGTTATTTACTAATGTTTCATTACTAGACATTTGTGATGCATGTTTTGTCAAAAAAAATTATAACATAATGATGTTTCTTAGAGTCGAAAACATAAGACAACAAAATACTTAAACTATTTTTTCTGACGTTAAAATAAATATTCTATTTTATCTGATGGAAGCTGCAAATGGTGATACTTTAGCACCGACGTATATTTTGTCATTTTAACGTTAAATAAAAAAAATGAAAACACGAATTACAAATTGCAAAATGCTCCAGTTCCAATAACAATACATTAGCGTTATATATTATTGCAAATGTGAAAAAAATTAATCTTATGTCTTGTTTCTATATTCATCGTACAAAATAAAAAATTGAAAAAGTGAAGTTTTTAAGATTTTTAATTCTTAAAAATTATTTTAGTTATTATTCACTAAAGTTTCTTACAATTATTTAATACTTTAATTTAAAAAAGAACGTGCTTTATCATCAGTGTATCAGAAATAAATAAATCGCTTGTATCAAATTAAATGTATGAGTACTTTTGCATTGCCAATCTCAGTAGTTTTTTCTCTACTGAACATATAAATCCTTTCCGAGTTCTTTGTATTTGATAAATATACATTTCGTAAAATATCAGGTGCACCATTCAATCTGTTTTAAGAAGTTCATTTTGATTAAGAAAGAAAATAATATGGTGTGTGTACATTTTGTTCGACTTCTGGTTTAATTATGTATCTATATAGATCAAATTTTTTTTCAAATATGGCGCCAAAAACTGCTTACACAGTACTTTTTCAAATTTGGCGCCCAATTTCAGACTATGCCAATCCATACGCATGCGGAACATGGACGGGCGGGAACGACATCAGCGTGGAGGACAGTTTCGTGTGGAGAGGTTCGAACACAGCCTTCACCTTCACCAACTGGTATGGATCTAACCCTGATGATGCCTCAACAACGGAGAATCTAGACTGTGTGGAAATCTTCTATCTTGGCTCGTGGAATGATAGGCCTTGTCCAGATCTGAAGC
Source organism: Magallana gigas (assembly GCF_963853765.1). Lineage (NCBI taxonomy): Eukaryota > Metazoa > Mollusca > Bivalvia > Ostreida > Ostreidae > Magallana > Magallana gigas. Next base: position 16,507,126 of record NC_088853.1, on the reverse strand, counting down.
CGTTTATTTGTGAAAAGTAACGGCTAGTGCAATTTTGTGCATTGTAGAATAAATTATTATTTTTCCAAAAATATATAAAGTACGTTGATTAATTGACTGACGTTTCAGAATCTGGATGGTCAACAAATCCTTCCCTTAGATTATAGAATTAATTTTATAGGCCATAAACTATTGTTAGGAAAAAAAAAATTCCTAATACTTAACCTTTAAAATTTGAATGTTTCCCTGTATATTTAAAAATTTAAAAGGATATTTATGCAGTATAATATGGCTGGCGCCATCTATCCCTTTAAATGTTTGTGGAAATTAGATAGTTTGAGTGTAAAAAAGTGGTGTTTTGTTTTGTTTCCTATTAAAAAGGAAAAATAATGTCTGTGTCATCTCTGTTCAAAATAACATGTAGTGTACATGTGGTCTTAACCATTTTGTATTGATGCTTGCTTGAAACCTTGCGATTTTCTCTCCCACTCCCATATTATTCTCTTTTATAATACCTCTACTTATTTTTCACCTTGTAAGAGGAATTCGATATCTTTTGCTGATTCCCTTAGAATTTGCCGTTAATAGACTGAATGTCTGAAAAACAGACCGGTTTTAAAAAAAAAAAAATGCGTACACTGCGATACACCTATATTCGGAAAACTTTGCAATTTCCTCTAATCTAAGTAAAAGTTTCGAAATATTCCGAATAAAATCATGTATATTCATTATCGAATAAACTGACAACTATGACGTTCAATGGACATCAACAAAACAAAAATAAAACGAACTCAGAGATGATGTATTGCTATTAATCTCTATCTTACTTTTAAAGTACATTTACAGGCGTATCTGTCAATGATTTTGCGTACATGACGTCAGTTTGGAACATGGAAGACATACTAAAAGGAAAGTAAAATATAGGAAAATTAAAAATCAGTTAAGGTCAAGATCTAGTAAATAATTCCAGAGTGTCTTTTTGGGGCTAGAACCATTATGACGTCATAATTGATTTGAAAAATTTTTTCCCGTGCTTTACGACTTTAAAGGAATTATATAGAAAATTAAACAATATCTTGATATTCTATGTTAAATTATGGGAAAAGTAATCCCAATACATTGTACCTTTATTTAATTTGACATCATTTTAAAGAGAAGGACAAGAGTTAGTTTAATTCCGTTATGGGAGAGACTGTAGGCACTCTAGATATATCTTATTAGTCATAAATGGACAAAACTCCGAAATTAATTTGTTGCTCAATTCCTTCAAATTTTATTGAAAATGACAGTTTGAAACATGATTTTTCATTGTCTTTACCAAACACTTAGCCCCGGTACATGTATACCCTATCAAACAAAGCTACTGTTATGAAGCATCATTGAAAGAATTTATATTTTAAATTATATGAACCTGTAGGCATCTCACATTTACTAGACGTTGACCTTAAATTAAATCAAAATTCATTCCAAATCAAGAAATTCAACAAAACTTATTTAGATAATATCGATGTCAATATAAAAGTTCAATATCATGTAAAGAATATCAATATAAATGTAAATAATTCAATCCAAATATTTATCAAAACAAATGTTTATAAAAGTGAATTTTTGAAAAGAAACAGCTTTGTACATTTTAGAACCATGTATTATCATTTTTTTAATACAAACAACGAAAGGATAGAATAAATTTTGCAACATGTCAATAATAAGAACCTTTGATGAGTTTGCTGATAAAACTAAATGTAACAAGATATCTGTGAGCCAATGCTCACTAGTGATACCCCCGCTCTGATGTGAATATGCAAAATAAGCAAAGTCGACATTTAACAGAAAGCTGGCATCCGATTGGTACAGAAATATATCCAACAATATGGCATGCCTAAACAAATAGTGTGTTAAAATTTCAAGCATCTGCGATAAACAGCTGCTGAGGAATCTTTGAGGAAAATTTGTTTGAAAATTTTGGCTAAAATAAACAAAGTACTCATTTAACAGGAAGATGACGTCTGATTGGTACAGAAATATATCCAACAATATGGCATGTCTTAACAAACACTGTGTAAAAATTTCAAGCATCTCCGATAAATAGCTGCAGAGAAATCTTAGACGAAAATTTGTTTGAAAATTTTGGCAAAAAATAAACAAAGTCATTATTTAACAGAATGTTGACGTCCGATAGATACAAAAATATATCCCACGATACGGCATGCCAAAACAAATAGTGTGTTAAAATTTCAAGCATCTGCGAAAAATAGTTGCTGAGAAATCTTTGACGAAAATTTGTTTGAAAATTTTGGCAAAAAATAAACGAAGTCGTCATTTAACAGGAAGTTGACACCCGATTGGTACAGAAATATATCCCACGATATGGCATGCCTATACAAATATTGTGTAAAAATTTCAAGCATCTGCGATAAATAGCTGCAGAGAAATCTTTAACGAAAATTTGTTTGAAAATTTTGGCAAAAAATAAACAAAGTCATTATTTAACAGGATGTTGACGTCCGATAGATACAAAAATATATCCCACGATATGGCATGCCAAAACAAATAGTGTGTTAAAATTTCAAGCATCTGCGAAAAATAGCTGCTGAGAAATCTTTGACGAAAATTTGTTTGAAAATTTTTGCTAAAAATAAACAAAGTCGTCATTTAACAGGAAGTTGACACCCGATTGGTACAGAAATATATCCCACGATATGGCATGCCTATACAAATATTGTGTAAAAATTTCAAGCATCTGCGATAAATAGTTGCTGAGAAATCTTTGACGAAAATTTGTTTGAAAATTTTGGTTAAAAAATAAGCAAAGTCGTCATTTAACAGGAAGTTGACGTCCGATTGATACAAAAATATATCCCACAATATGGCATGCCTAAACAAATAGTGTGTTAAAATTTCAAGCATCTGCGATAAACAGCTGCTGAGAATTCTTTGACGGAAATTTGTTTGAAAATTTTGGCAAAAAATAAACGAAGTCGTCATTTAACAGGAAGTTGACGTTTGATTCGTACAAAAATACATCCCTCGATATAGCATGCCTATACAAATACTGTGTAAAAATTTCAAGCATCTGCGATAAACAGTTACTGAGAAATCTTTGACGAAAATTTGTTTGAAAATTTTGGATAAAAAATAAGCAAAGTCGTCATTTAACAGGAAGTTGACGTCCGATTGGTACAAAAATATATCCCACGATATGGCATGCCTTAACAAACACTGTGTTAAAATTTCAAGCATCTGCGATAAATAGTTGCCGAGATAAATGCGACAGAAATTTCTGTTACGGACGGACAGACAGACGGACAGACGGACGGACAGACAGACACACAAGGGTAAAACAGTATACCCCCTCTCCTTCGGAGCGGGGGTATAATTAATGATTTTGAATATATACTTGATATTATTTGGCAAAATCCGTTAAAGACAGATAGTCAAGTAATTTCCATTGAAAATAACGTTACTTACCGATTTACGGACGAGCGGATCCAGGACACCAATCCAGTCCGTCAGAGACCACGCCTTGTCAATCACCTTGACAACGCCATTAATGGCGTACAGCGGTGTTCCCGACACTCCACCTGGATATGCAAAAGAAAAATCATTTAAAAAAGCTATAATTAAATAATTAACAAACAAAAAATCAAAATTCAAAATTAAATTTGACAAGTTACTACCATACGAAGTTTGTTAATCAGACTCCGTTAAAAACGTCATTTAACCAGTTGCATCAGTGTCCAACCCTTTGACTTTTATGAAATACAGTCCACATAGAATAAAAGTGCAAAAATGAAACACTGACTGTTCTAGATGTCAAAAATTTGTTTCGTATTAAAAAATATATCAGAATGAACCAATGCCAATCAGTTAACTGTAAGGTGACTGAATGTAGAAGACAGATGCCTGAGAGAGGATGGAAAGTATACTTAAAGAAAAAGACTAAACGGTAGCTGTAACAAGACCGAAATGTGACTAAGATTAGACTGAAAGGAGACTAAAAGGTGACTGAAAGGTAACTGAAAGTGATTGAAAGTAGACTGCAAAATTCTTCAAAGGAGCTAGAAGGTTGACTTAAAAGGAAGGACTGAAAGGTGGCGTAAAGAAAACTGAAGTGTGAGAGAAAAAAGACTAAAACGTGACTAAAATAACTAAAAGGTAAACGAAAGAGGACTAAAAATTGACTGAAAGTAGACTGAAAAGTGCTTGATAAGAGCTGGACAGTTTACATAAAGAGGCAGACTGAAAAATGACTTAAAGAACACTGTAGTGTGACTGTAAGAGGACTAAATAAGGATCAAAAGTAGACTAAAAGGAAAATGAAAAAAGAGGTTTGAAAGAAAACTGAAAAGTGACTGACAAAAAAAGGTAAGGTAAATGGAAAAAAAATTACTGAAAGAAGATTAAAAAGTTACTCAAATACATGTAAGAATGAAAAGTACATAAAAGAAGATTTAAAATTTGACAAGATTGCAGAACAGTGCCATTCGGTTCCTTTTTTTTTTTTAGATCTTTTAGTTAACATTCATTTGACTGAATGACACACGTTTATTCTGTGCATGTAACGGTCTGACTATAATAGTATTTTGATAACACGATTACAAGAATTGTCTTGTTTTCAACAACGCAAAAACCATTCAAAGTGTGACAAGATGTAATATAACCTTTTTAAATATTATCCTGTATGGAAGCCTGTTTTATCAATGTAATTTAAATTTTAGTTATTTATTTTTTGTCCCCAAACTAAAATATCATCACTTATTTGACATATGTAAAGTTTATTTATCATCGTATCTTTCATAATGAAAAAAATTACTGTTATTTTGAGTTATGTTTTGCATGTGTGTAATTGCACTTTAAGTTGATAACAAAATAAGATGGCGACTTGAGTGCAAACTATTAAATTTCATTGCATTGATAAAATTATCGCCTACGGATTAATCTATTCGTACAACTTTTATTTTCACTTAATGCACAATGCCTTTTTCGGTAGTTTTCAATACTCACGAGTGCATCCGTACTTCCAATCCATTCGAATATTCATGTCCACCCATGCATCCGCCATCTTGTGTAAGAATTGTGATTTTTGTATGCCCAACTGCGCAGCGATGTCTCCAAGCATGCTTCAAAAGATAAATTCACTGAAATGCGTTCATAATGACAAACATGTTTTGTTTGGAAACCAGACATACGAGGGTTGTTAAAAAAGTTGGCGGACAAGTTCGATTGTGAGCGGACTATTCGCATGATACCAGCGAAACTTTAATCTTGACGTATTTTCTAAGAAATATGTAAAGATTTGTTTATTATAAATGCACCTTAAAAAATATACAAATTAATTATTTTGAGAAGATGTGCTTCACGGAGCATGTCAGTTTTTAATTGTGTTATATTTTGTACGCATATTTCCTAATTAAGAAAATGTACAGTTTGAGCGCATAAAAATAAACGATATTTCATATGATATCACAAAAGTTATGAAGGTGATTTGGTGAAAGTTTCAATTAAATTGACTTTTTTCATCTGGTAGTCATCTAACAAAACATACGTCATCCGACAAAGTACACTATAATTTTGCCGTAATTAAAATCACTTTGTCCGCGAACTTTTCTAACAACTTTTGTACAAGTCATACATTATGAACAAAACAAGAATCTATCGTTAAAATATATTAATATAAAAAGGCTCAAATTTTCGTTTTAAAATTAGGTGCAATTTCGACGAGATAATTGACTTAATGGCGGAATTAAGAGAAGAATGAACATATGTACTTAGTGACATCTGTTTCAGACATGTGTTTGGTGGGTGCATTGGACAGTGGGTAGATGTTGTCATAGATTTTGGCAACCCAGTCAAACACAGCACTTGGAGACGATGCTAACTGGTAGACCGCCTCGGTTCCCTGTCAAAATAACAATAATTAAACAAACAAATGAAGAATTGAATAAACAGATTAATGGATGATTAAATGAACAAATGATTAAATTGATTAACCGATCAATAGATAATTGAGTAAATAAATAAATGAATAAATAAATAAATAAATAAAAAAGAGCATAAGTTAATAAATAAATAAATAAATAAATAAATAAAAAGATGTATAAATACTAGTATTCATTTGATGAATAAGTATTATATCATCGATTTAATAAAAAAAAGTGATCAGAAATCGGGGTATGAATAAATATTATAAGGGGCTATTAAACAGTTTTATATGTTATGTATTGCAGAAAAAGATTGTCGAAACTTAGAAATACAATAAAACAATAATGAAAATTTTTAAAAGCAACAAGACGAATGTAAAACCAAACTAAATATGTCCATTAATAAATAAAAATGACAGATAATTTAATATTTACCATAGATGCAAGGAAAGAATTCCTATGGTACGGAAGCGGAAACATATGAAGACGAAGCGTCAGCACATCCGGTCCATAGTGATTTGCCACTTGAAGCAGCGTAGGAAAGGCTTGTTTGCTGTCCGGACACAGCGGATCAAAAAACGCGTCAAGCTGCAGGTCGGTCAGATTGTTGGATTGACTGTAAGCATAAACGTACCCTTGGGGACGAGGTGGGACCGGAACTTCCTGAGCATGCGCAATAATTGTTACGCAAAATATTACTGTGCATCTGAAACCCGTCATTTCGGTACGGCGTCGGAGTTAAAAATGGCTCTTAATGGAAGATTTGATAGTTATATAATGGAAGCCTCAAATTCCTACGTGACTATGTTCTGCATGTACCAGATGCCTAATTGAGTTACTGAGTAGTCATGAATTTATGGGGTATTAAAACAACGAAACGGGTATCGCTATCAGGTTTTGTAAACATCTTGATATTTCGATTAAAAGGTAGGCACACATTTTTTCTAAACTTCATCTCATGTACACATGAAATAAACTTTCAAAATCGTCTGATTAAATTTTGTGAATAGTTTATTTTGAAGAATTTGATGTCTTGAACATGCACTCGCCCGTGCATTTTATATTGCTGACATTAGTCGGTTAATTGCCTAAATTCATCGTTCGTGGTCTAAAATGATCATGTTATGCAGAATTTTACCAATATATTACATAACTAATGTGGTTTATTAGGTTTTTATTTTAACATTACTTTGATAAATAAAAATCCCGCATTCGTCATTTTAATACAACAGGATACATGCAGGAGATATGTATTATACATATTCAGATGCACAGTTTCATATATTTAATGTTAAGTTTAGTTGATATTTTTATCTTTTAACTTTTCATATTCATTTTGTTTCGCTGAAATAGATATGTTTTGCACATTTATTTTTTGGTTATTCATGATATTAAGATGTTATGTATATAACGGGGTCATTAAATGCCAGTAGCTCTTATCAGTAATACCGGGTAGAAAATAAACAAACTATATAAACAAACAGCCCACCCATTAAAAACTCAACCATTTTGCGAGTATTTTAAAATCTGTATTGCTGTTCTCCGTAGTAAACATTACTTTTACATGAAAAATGTAAAGCATATCTAGCCATGTTGTAATTTTTTTTTGATGAAACAAAGTATATGAGAATGAAACAGAATACCTACAATTACTCAGAAACCCATTAAATTGATTTGATGGATCTTTTCCCAATAGTTAACGACTTAAAGAAATTATGTAAAAAATGAAAAAAAGAGAGAACTTAATTATTTCATTTTCACTTTGCAAGAAGTAAGACCTTGACCCTCTGTATATCACTGACTTCTGAACTCCAACAAGCCGGTCTTACACATCCTACAAAGAGGATCACAATTTTCAAATACAGTTTCACTGAGGGGTCTGTGATTACCAATGAAACAATCGTACGACTTATGGCAATCACTTTAATAAATGATTATTTGTCATAAACTGTCAAATGATTTTACTTAAATTAATTAAACCATACATAAAAACGAATCTGACATTGATAGTTCTGAATAAATCCTGCACGTTGAAAATCTTTTCATTGGACTGAAACAATTTCTTCCTTTTTTTTCGTTGTGGGGTTTCTCTCAACCGCAGGCATGGGGTTTTGTAGTTATCGCAGGGAAACTATAAATCCTATGAATACGTGATTGCATGCACAGTACAGTTAAGGAGGCATATAAAAATATCGGCATTTTTTGTGATGAAAACACATATACTTTAATTCAACTGGCATGTTCTTTTTAAAACCAATAAGGTCATTTAAAGAATTTAATATTGCAAGGGCAATACCATGTCAAAATTTACAACTGTCAATTATAAATAACTTAATGTTATATCGTAGATCTTGAAAAACGTTGCGGTAATAAATTAATAAGTACTATCTAGGTTTGTAATGGCCTACACTGTGCTGTCATTATGCACATTTCTCGTACTTTTTGTCTGAACGGAATTTATTGACGGCCTTAACTGTGCTGCGTGGTTTATTTTGTTTTATACATGCCATTATCTCAGCATTATACTGCTCAGGTCCATGGCTTAACATTAGCGATCTCTTATCCTCAGCAGTGTTCGATAACTCTAAACTATCAGGACGTTTTTGTATGTGTTACACACATCCACCTTTTATATAGATACTTAATTATTCTTGAAGTATTTACATAACGCAGAACGTTACAACAAAGATAAAATGACAATAACAAACCGTGAACCACCTCAAAAATCCATAATACGAAATACAAATTCAAAGCAAAGCAACACGGACCTTCAAAAAGATAGAGGTAGGATCAGGTGCCTAGGAGGAGTAAACATCCTCTGCTGACCGGTCACATCCGCCGTGTGCTCTTTGTCGTAATCGGGGAAAAAATCTGCTTAATTGGCTGAGTGGCTCCACGGAGATCTACTGCCCACAACCTAGAACTAAAGGGGTTGAAGTCACCGATGCATTATTACGGACTTTTTTTTTCTTATTTGATCTCATGTATACGGCATTTATTCCATTATATACCGTTGCAAAAATTGCAATAACTTTGTAAGTGCATGGATACCATCAATTTTTTTTTAATCATTTATAAAGTTTTAAAGATAAATGACATTTTTATGAAGAAAAAAAAAACAACAAAACAAACATTCTGAGACCAATATCATCTCTCCGGTCTTTCGCCCTTGGGCTGATATTGGATTCTCAGGCGGATACTGCCTGTGATATGGGAAAGCGTATGTATTATTCTCTATGTATTAATTGAAATATTTACCCATGTATATAAAAATTATGTAATCATGTAGGATATACCCTTTTTTGTCCTGTGCAACATAATTATTTCAACAGAAAATTCGCCTACCCATAAGTTATAAACCATACGGTGTGTTTTAAATGCTTTTAAAAGTCCTTGCAGCCTGAATGCAGCGATCAAAATAAAAGCGACCGACCGTAACGTTCGAGACAGGTGTAATTGAAGAGCGATCAAAAATTATATGGCGACCAAATGCTTTTATAAATTCATGTCAAATTTAATTTCAGTTTTGGAGCAAATATTTTTTATTCATGTATTATTTTACAACAATCGAAATGCAAATTATACGATTTTTTAAGCACGGGTGTCAGCGCGAGGTGGTCTTTAATGTGAGATGAAGCCGGTGTGTTCGGTGTATTTACCAATAAAAACACAACAAAAGATAATCAAAATAGTAAATAAGCATTCATACACAGGTATTAAATATATCAAAAATGATTTCTATGAACATTGAACCCTGCCATAGTATTGTATGAAATACATTAAGGATGACGTTTACTCAAAATAAAAAAAGATTCCACTGATGATAATGAAAAACCATCTATTGTATTTTATAAAAGATATAATTATTAAGATGAAAACGAAAAAAAAAAATTGTTTCATCTTCACTTTCCCTTACACATCCTACAAAGAGGATCACAATTTTCTACGCCAGATTCACTGAGGGGTCTGTGATTAACAATGAAACAAACGCAAGGCTCTTGACAATTAATTTTATAAATTGTTATTTGTCATAAGCTGTCAAATAATTTTACTTAAATTAAATTAAACCATCTTAAAAAAGTATTTGAAATTAATGTTTCTATATAAATCGTGCCCGCTGAAAATCATAGATGATACGATTTTTTTTGGTTTCTTTCCTTTCTGGGGTTTCTCTCAACTGCAGGCATGGAGTATTTGTAGTTATTGCAGGGAAAATATAAATCCTATGAATACGTGATTGTATGGTTTATTTTGTTTTATGCATGCCATTATCTCACCATTATACTGCTCAGGTCCTCAGCAATGTTCGATAACTCTAAACTATCAGGACGTTTTTTGTATTTGTTACACACTTCCGCCTTTTATTTAGATACTTAATTATTCTTGAAGTATTTTATTTTATCATTTTTTTTGTAACAAATATTCATTGGCAGTGCCTTTCCGCTTGCAGACGAAGTTAGCAACCTTCTTGTTAGTCCCCTACCTGTTTTCACCGGAGGGGACTATAGCTTTCCTCTGGGTCCGTCCGTCCGTCTGTTCTTCCGTCCGTCTGTCTGTCCCACTTCAGTTTTCCACACTTTTTTTCTTTTTAGTGTTTTAGGAATAATATGAAATTTGCTGAATAGCTTCAAAATGTCAAACTTCAGATCAAAATTACACTTTCGTAGCGTCTGGTTGACATATTTTCGAGAAAATTATTTTTTATATTCCGTTTTTTTATGTTCGGGTTCGTTATCGTGTTCGGTGTGTATTGAATAAACGAGAAAAGTATGTAGTCAGTAATAATATCGTGCATTACTTGGACCACTCCTTGTATTGTTTCTAACAAACCCATTAGTTCTGTAAAATAGCGTCAAGCATTGTGTTGTAAATTTAATCGGCAGGGTTTTTTGTATTATTACAATTGGACTCGTTATCGTGTTGGTCTGTTGATTCGGGGTACAGAAGACTGTAAGAAATGATATTCATATAACAGTGCATTATTTTCACAAATTTCTACAAACCGGTAGGGGACGTGTATTGCTTATGCAATACTCTCAGAATGCTTGTATTATATATAGAGAGGGTCTATTTTTTCTAAAATTTTTGTTTTATGTAATTTGGGCAATGAATGAATAAATTAGATTAGAAATATGTCATAAAAGGATAATTTAATTTTTAAAAAGAGTAAAATGCCGGGGTCTTTATACTTGGGATGGGGTGGAAGGGTTGGGGGGGGGGGGGTTGGGGGTGATCTTGTCCTCAAGCACCTGTGATGTAAACAGAAAATTCGCCTACCCATGTGTAATAAACCCTTTAATGTGTTATTCATGCATTTAGAAGTCCTTGCAACCTGAATGCCGCGATCAAAATTAAAGCCATAACGTTCGAGACAGGTGTACATATTTAAATGTCAGTAGCAATTGAAGAGCGATCAAAAATAATATAACGACCAAATGTTTTTATGAATTCATGTCCAATTTAAGTTCAGTTGTGAAGCAATTATTTTTTATTCATGAATTATTTTCCAACAATCGACAAACAAGTTGTACAACTTTTAAGCAGGGTGTCAGCGCGAGGGGGTCTTTAATGTGAGAGGAAGGCGGCGTGTTTGGAGATGCGTTAGGTGTATTTACCAATAAAAACACAACAGAAGATAATCAAAATAGTAAATAAGCATTCTTACACAGGTATTAAATATATCAAAACTGACTTCTATGAACATTAAACCCTGCCATAGTTTTGTTTGAAATACATAAATACAATAGTTTTATTTACTAACGTTCCTGAAACGTCGTCAAATTCATTCATATCGGCACAGATTTCTGCGCATTCCGCAGGTACGGTCGCGGAAAATGACTGCGCTGTATTTTCTATCTGGTGATTGGTTCGTGCAAACAGATGTAGAAATGGTCTATTTGTCGCCATATATTCCTTGAACCAGAGTTTACAATACTGCTTAAGTATGTACTTAAACAATTTTTAACAATTCGGAAACATTTAATCCTTTAAAAAGTATGGTTTTTTAATCCTTGAATACTTTAATCATTGTTTAATTTAGCGTTCCCTGTGTTTAAATGTGATCGATTTTATTTTTTTATTCATACAAATCTGTATACTGGTAGGTGATTTCATTATTTTCATAAATTGTTTTCATAGTAATATCTTAAGTCAGCATGTTTACTCTAAATTGATTATCTTGCAAGTTCAAGTTCTTTATTCCAAGATTAATAAATTACACAGTTCTTTGGTATTTGAAGTAAATGTAGATAGTAACTGTTTAACTTTATAGATACTTGGTTTTCTGGAGTAGTATTTTTTAATATACTTTTCTTTTAAACTACGAAAAGATTGACAAATCAGTAAAAAAAATTGAATTTATCTTCAATCTCAGTTAAGTTGCAAAAGTCACGTGTTAAATTATCACACCTCCCTGTTTCAATCTTTAGGTCATGTGAAGACAACCATAATTAATTTACGATATTTTACATGAATTGATTGCTTTAGATAAACTTGTAAACAAAAGTAGTCAACAACATATATACATTTTGATGCATTGCATATAACATGAACAACTTTTTGTTTAAAGTCATCAAACATTCTATCATATATGATACCTTACATGAGAGATTCTTTCATACATATAGCACTGGGATATAAATTCACTATGCCTAAGGTAGCAAGTGACAGTTTCGGATAAAGTATCCGTCAATATTTTTGTAAAATTGAGAGTTGCTGTACTTGAAGGCTTATGAGTGTTGCTAAAATTCATGAAATGATTTTTAATGATTATCATTAGTTGGAGGGGTGTCTCTTGTTGAAATTGATATGCAATAAGTAGGCTTCATATGTTAGGTACATGAGAATCAGAAGTAATATGCGAAACCTGCGGCTATGACTGTTGTGTTGACTTTACACAGTGAAATTGCAAGTTACAGACAGGAGGTAAAATAACACGAAAAGTAGGTGGATGGGACATTGTAAACTATACACCAGTAAGTTTCTGACATGTGATAGTGCAACATGTACGCGGTACGGAAGGTCAACCCTTTGCAGGGAAATAGCTGGGTGAGGTCTAAGAAGCTGAAAAATTAGCAAAAAATTAGCAAAAAATGAAAGGGTCGAAATCTCATAAAAACCAGTATGTAGAGAATTTTACAGGTTTTGACTAGTAATTTTCTTCAGAAATTGGTGATTGGCCTTATAAAGAGTGAATTAAAAGTATTTGTGCTGAATGGGAACTGAGGAAATTCTAGTTACAGAGTTCCTAAGACATGCATTCTTTGGCTACAAGGAATCATATAACAAAAACTGTCCCCTGCCACCTAAGGTGCAGAATTCTTTGATTACTTGATAAAGTAAAACATAACTGGATTACCCACTGAACCAGATACATGTATAATTATTTAAATAAACCATACAAAAACAATCATTAACCGGCCAAATTAAAAAATATTCTATTTTCAAATGTATATCAACAAAGATTTTAACCTTCAACACATAAAATGTTCTGTATTATAACGCATGCTCAGCAACAAAACTTTTAAACTATGTACAGTAACCCAATAAAATTGTTTAATTACTATAAATAAAAGCACATACTTATATTTTTTTAGCGAGCAAGAAAAGTGTCGAATTACAAAACAATACCAAGCACAACGATATCATATGATTCTCAGTTCATACCCAATATAAACAAACATAAAACAGAAGTTTTAAAAACAAAAGTAAAATCTGATTGTTTCTTGGTATGACTTAACAAACTACGTACGTGTTGTTCGTACAAAATAATAAAAAAATCCCAGGCAAAATATATTCCAAATAATTTTTAACAAAACGACATAAATCTGTTAAATATGAAGTCACACACTTAATGTTCATAGCGGCGTATGTACCTTTGAAAAAAAATGGATACAGAGAGACGCATATATTTATAAAGTAAAATCAGCTAGGTAAGGGAGCAACGAATTTACTTCGTTATATCAGTAATTCGTTATATCCATGTGACGAATTGTGATAAAAGGCTTTTTTGCTGTCATTGATTATAAGTGCAAGAAAACCCATAATAAATGACAGCAAACTTGTATATATTTCCTTTATATCTAGAGAATGATTTACGTCGTTAGTTGTAGTTTCTCCAGTTTGATGTTTCGTTTGTTAGGTGCACAAATAAAATAATTAAACTGAATTAAACTAAAACGAATAAGCGAGAACTACTTTCTTAGAAAATGTTGAGGACTTGTATTTAGCTGAAATAAAGAGATTGACAACGTGCACTTATATTCCTTGATTGTATTCGACTAGGTAGCCTGTTCTTAACACAAAACGCTGCTGCTAGCTGTTAAAAGTTATAACCAATTGTGCTAGGATGAGAGATGTGGCCCTTGGGCCTCTTGTTTTATGATGAATTGTTTCAAAGGAAATGCTTTCATTGATTATCCGTTAGGTTTTGCAATTTAATGCACATCAGTGTGATATTTTGATTAAGCCTGCTTAAGTTCTCTTATAACTTTTTCCACCTCATTTGGCTAATTACTGCACCTGGTGCAAGTGCACCGAGAGGGAAATTCAGGTTGAGGTGGCTGTGATGTATCAGGCAGGGGTATGATTGCTCCAAAATGTCCAACATAAAATTGGCAGATCTGTTGGCTATTTGAATTAAAATATTTTGACACAGGTCAAATGTCATGTTTTGAATATGTCTCTGAATAAAACAATATTAAACATTTTAAAGTTCAATTCTCCCATGTACACGTGAAACTTAGGTTTTTTTTTTATATAACTTCTATTTATATATAAATTTGCCTTTGCGACCTGTTCTCTGTTTTGTGTCTGTTTAGGGCAGTGAAATCTGACCTCTCTTCGTGTCTGTCTACCCCGTCCGCGTCCGAGTCCACTTGTAGATCTAGATCTTCTTATGACAGATCTAGGTCTCCCTCTATCATAAAAATCCCCAGCAGTTGACGATGATGATTAAAATATTACAGAAATAACGTCTTATCTTTAACTACCGTATTCGTCATATTGTCTTATTTACCTTCTTTTTCATTTTTCACAATACGACATCACTTCTAAATAAACCGTTTTTAATAGGTTTAAATGCAATGTGATCTATCATTTAATAAGAAGAATGCTTACTTCCGTTATTAATATTAACATATATCTCTTGAAATAAATACCCAATAGTTTGATAATCATCCATAATACAAATGTTACTAACCCCAGTTCCCATGTCTTGTCGTGAAATCGAAAGTCAGGTGATCTTGTCTGTTAAATATTCAGACTTAATTTCGGAGAGTTTTGTTTTGATTGTTTCTCGTTTTAACTTAAGAACAATGTTCTTATAATCAAAGAAACAATTAGAATATTCATTTATAAATACATTTATAATACGAAATCGGTGTTTTATTGCCAAAAATATGCTTCATAATCGGACTAATCAGCTTTGTTTAAAGTATATAATCAAAATCACTATTATTCAAGCCAGTCACTGAACGCCTATCCATTTACTACGCATCTCAATCTTGTGTATCCCTTTTTTCATAAAAACAAAGTGGATCCAAGCCATAACACATAACATCAGTTTAACCAAATAGATAACCTATAGATTGTTAAGCTCATGAATGAAAAACGTTGCATTGACCGAGGAGTCAGAGTAAGCGTATTAGGAATCCGATATGACTGTTTTTTTTTCTAAATACAAAATTATTGATTTTCTTAATAACAAATTAATATTCTATATTTCTGAAAATGTTTAAAGCATTAAAGGATCGTTTAAGGGGGCGCGCACGAAATTTGATACATTTTAATGCAGTAATTAATTTAGTTGACAAACCGTCATATTCAATACCTTTCTGAGCACTCGATTGAGGCATAAAAATTCTAACCCGTCTGACCTTCCCTACCGCTTCAGGGAATTTAATGGGACTGTTTGTAATAACTCAATGTACAGGGTCTGATATACTTTAACTAATGCTTGGCTTTGAGCAATAGTTCCTGTGTTGTTTTCATGTTTTACTTGTCCAGTTTAATAAACCGACAATACTACTCCGTACTGGAAAATGTCTATACTGTATATGATGATTAACGCCTAGCATTGTATTTGTCTTTCTGCTATAATTCTTAAAGTGATGTACTGAAAATGTTTAACTGAAATAAGACCAACTTGACAGATTTACTGTTTATTATTCATTTAACTACAATAAACAACAGCAGAAGTTGGGTCCGCAGTGTGTTTTATTACACCCATCATTGCCTCCATAGATCCATGTGTTGATCCATTTAGTGTTTGCAGTGTTTTTTGGGCCGCGATTACCAGGATATATGTGAAGAGCATTGAAGCATTGAGGGCTACCAATAAAAAAAAAGAGAGATAAGTACAATATTATTGTTATACAAATCAATTATTAGTATATATATATATATATATATATATATATATATATATATAGAGAGAGAGAGAGAGAGAGAGAGAGAGAGAACTGCAGTATTATTTACTTACGCTCCGTAACCGCTATTACTTTCATCCATGGTTTTTACAGATGAACAGATATCTTTACACGATTTCCCACCATGACAGTCGCGGGGAATGGCGGCGGTGTATCTTCTAGTTGATGATAGACCAATGCAAGCAGATGTTGCAATGGCATGATCATCGCCGATGCTTCCAATGATCTGCGTTCCCAACACTTCAATTATAATACTCTTATGAATTTAGAACGGCAAATCAAATTAAAAGGATATGCTATTTTTAGGTTATTTCATCTTTGATAATATGTCTTTTCTATATTTACACCCAATCTGATTCTGTTTTGCTTTGGTTTGAGTCTCGGAGAAGTTACTGAAATTTAAAAGCTAGACGAAACGACTAAAAGATACCCCCTTGAAGCAGAACAAGCAAACGTTTTTGTTAAGATTTGACGGCCATGTTTTTTTTAATGCGAAATGTTGGAAATAGTAAACACCCTAAATACCAACTTAAAGGGTTTATTCAACGATAAATGACGCTTGTAAGTATTGACCTCTGTTAAAGCAGAAATGGCAACATCTTTTTTTTTAATATAGTTTAAACACTTTGCTTGCTTTGACAAATTTAATACATTTTAACTCAACAAATTGAGTTCAAAGGGAGATAACGATAACAATTATATGTATTGATGTTTTGTTTTATTTTGTTTCAGACAACAATATAATTTTTAAGGTAACTTATTAATTTAAAAATTTATTTAATTAAGATATTAATTAGATTAGATTAGATTAATTAGATTAATTAATTATAGCGAGCGCAGCGAGGCGGCGCGAAGCGCCGCTCGCGTAGCGAGCTCCATAGACAACGTGTACGAACGGAGGAAATTCGAGTTGAAATCTGCACATTGTTCAAAGAAAATTTTGTGGACCCGCGTGAAAACGTTCTACTATCCCAGTGATCCTTTGCGGTGCATAGCAACTTGGCGGAACAGGAAGCGTTTCTAAGGAAAATTCTTACCTGTAAATCGCATACAACATTTTCATTTAACAATAAAAAATCCTTTTAAAAACATTAAAGTAAACAACACATATGCTTACGTAAAAAACTGTACCTATGACGTCATTTCCTTCCCCGAATTTGTCCGACAATTTACGAAAACTGTCGAGCGCAAAAAGTTAAGTATGACGTCACAGTGATCTGGCGTTTTATATTCCCGCGATACATTTAGAGGTGGATCAAGCATCTGTACTGAATGTAACGTGTAGGAAGTACACAGTAGGGAGTCACCGTTAATACTGATACTGCGCTCACTATTAACGGTGACTCTTTGGCTGATTAGTTTTGTTTTAATGATTTTTTTTTGCTCAGTAAATACACATGCAAGTTCCATGCTAAATTTATTGTCATATTGATCCAATCATTGTATACGTTAGGTAGGTGACAAAAACTTATTAAAAAAGAAAAGTCTAATCATTATTAGATCTACGTGTAGCCGTCATTTTGTAATGAATAAATAAAAGAAAAAAATTAAACTGTTAAAATATCTACATGTATTTGTTATATGCAACATATGTGGTCAAACCTTTCAATAATATTGGATATCACACACTAAAAAAAGGGGGAGGGAACATGTCTACAACGTATAGCGTACAAAAATTAAAAAGATTAAAAACAAAATTGATGTCACAGAGGAAAACTAAAACACCGGTAACAACAAGGAACAAAATGAGAAATAACACAGACACACAATTTATTGATTTTAATGATCATTATTAAAAGGTAAAGAAGAGATAAAAAATTAAAAAAAACCGGCTATGTGTTTATCAAAATATTTTAATAAGTCTGTTTAACATTTTATTAATGCTCAGTGGTAGTTTTTTGTTTAAGTGTATAAACCTAGGAAGGGACCATTGGAATAAAAGTTTGATATCTTCCGGTTCCTTGCGGTGGTAAAAGTTTTCGAGACAAAGCCAAAGTTTTTTGGTTTGGGTAAGTCCACGGGTTGCTTTTAACAATGATGACAGATGTGTGACTCCTTCTGCGCTCGCCCCAACGGTCACACCGTAAAACATATTAATATTTGATTAAAAAAATTATTTAATTGTAACCAAATCAGTAATTTATCTGAGATGTAGTCTTTTTAAATAAATGGAGTTTTCTATGGCAACGTTTTTAGAGGTTTTATTGTTCCCACTTAAGATGGGCGGCGGGTTTGCTTTCGTCATCAAATTCTGTACGCAATTTATACAACTTGTATGGCCCTTTTGTGCACATTAGTTTATGACATCATAACGGATACATATCAAGTTTCCCCATTACACTCTAAAGCCAAAAGCTATAAATTAATATATAATGATATGATATATCAATGATACATTATTATATTATTACATGTAACTATTTTATCCCAAAAAAGGGAAGAGTACAGGCGGGGATTTATATTTTCTAAGTTGTGAAGATCTTGATAAGCAAAATAAATGCCCACAGCTTACAAATATCATCCGTTTTCTAGATTCAAGATTATAATATACATTATGTTTAACTTATATTCCAACTGAGCAAATTAATATGGAAAAGGGGAACTGGATAATCTTGCACTTAACAAATTTGATGCCTTTGTTCTCTTCGTGATTTAAGATATTTAGAAGATTATGTAATGCATCATCTGATTTCGAATAAAAGTGTAAAAGTTAACTTTTCTTGTTAATATTTTTCAATATCAACTGAATAGATGTATCAATGTACATAAAACCGGAGGTACACGAGAGGCTGCGCCCCAATTAAAAACTTTGAAATAATGATAAAAATATATTTAATCTCTTTCATATTCTTAAAAAGTCTTAATATATGTATATATGCAATTTTATGACGGTAGGTGGTCTAATCACTAGGAAAATTATCACTTGAACTGTTACAAAGGTATGTTTTCGAACATGGGCATATATGCGTGTATGTAAAAAGTTGTCTCTTTTCTCTTGTTCTGTGGAAAATATTTTTGTAAAAAGAAACTGCATCGTCCTTTGCACATTAAATGGGTAAAAGTTTTCGCTTTAGAAGTCCTGAATATAGTGTTTAAATGATTGCCATCACTGAGTAATAGGAACAGTTTAACATTGTTGACGTCGAACTCATGCTACTCTAATATTTGGTAGAATAATTAGAAACATAAAATCTAGCCAGAACACATATGATTTTTTACATACATAATTTGTAAATCACGTTTTCTGTACACATAGAAACAGTTGATAAGTTTTAGAGGATATTTGCAATTTCGCAAAATAACTCGATTTCGAATTTAAAGAGAAATATGCTCATCTTTTCTATATATTTCCTTAGAAGAGCGTCAAAACAGCACCACAAACAAAGTTTAGAGCGGCGTTGCATAAAAAAAACGTAGGCAAATTTGATCAAAAATTTATATAATGATCTGTTTATCCTAAATAACGATTTAACAAATTTTCAGGGCACGTTTGTCGTGAGATTTGTTATGGGGTAAACCTGCAACCCACCTTAAATAGAGCTATAACCTTTGGAAAAGAATGAATCCTGCATTTAAATATTCAGTGTTTCCTGAAATTGAAACTTCCGGACTTAAATTACTATTCAACCGCCTTTCAAAAAATATAGGATACAAATGAAACAAAGACATACATTGAGTACTATAAAATATTTCTCTTAACATTATTCCTTTACCATAAATTTTCAGTACTCACCTAATATGAAACCAACAAAAATGTTTGAAACCATGTTGAACAGTTGCTTCTTCTAGCTATATTTTAATCAGCTGACAAACTGTGTCTGAACAAACACGGATATACACATCTTTTATACTCAATTTTCAGGGAGTATCTCATTGTTTCCCGTCAAAAGAATTTGAACACAAACGCATATTTGCACATCTTGTTAATAAAAATGACAGCTTGCAATCCAAATCAATCATTTGATTATAGTTTAAATTTGTTATTGATACTTAAATATGTTGTCGTCGATTAAAGCGCAGGTTGCTATTTAATCACAAAGGGTGGGATAGTGTTTATTCATCAAAATAATGATAATTTAAAAGAAATGGTTAACAATAAAATAGTAACATATTTCATATTAACATGTGGGTGCGCTAAGCATCAATGCAATCATTTGTAATAGATATAGTATTTATCCGTTCTATATTCCTGAACATAAAATTAACAATGTCTGAATAAGCCTTTCTATAATTCAACAACAAGGCTGAGGTAACAAGGACATTTAATTTAAAGTAACTCTGAATATTTTTGACGGACACACACTGGTTGCAGTAATATGTATATAGAAACAATATCCTAAATTATAGTTATACCAATTTAACCTTAAAATTCTCGACTGCGAGGAATAAAATCACAATGTTAGATATCTAATTGCCCGATAACAGAAATAATAGGGATTCTTTTTTATTTGTCGATTCATGTTGTTTCCAAGGATATGAAAAGATTTACAAAGAAGAAATGATAACCTTTGAAACGAAAACATATGTCTTATATATTATCACTTATTTTTTTATTACTTTATGCGATGATTCTAATTTTTTCCCTTTTTTAATTACACTACATCTTCAAGAACACTTCTTTTTATAACTTATTACCCGTATATACAAAGGTTAATAATGATTTAACTTCTATAATGCAGACTTATTTTATAACTCTTGTCCAAGAGAGATTTACTATCTCTGCAGTTATCAATACTAGCACAGATTATTGATGCATTAATCGTCTTGATGTTTATTAAAGTATTCCAAAGATAAAGTCAAATATGGCTCTATGTTCGAGTTTTCTCAGTACTTTGATAATTTTTCTCGTTTGCTGCTAGTTTCTACAGGCTAATTGGCTGCTGTTAGTGGCTGCAAACTGAGACTGGTGTCTCAGTTATCTACCTTCTCTTAGAAAAACTCGTTTGACATGGTAAAGTAAGTTTACGAAACAAACATACTTTCATTTGAAAAGCATTATAAGGGGGAGATAATTTTACTTTAATAACACATTACTTCGCAGTTTCATTTCATAAAAGATATTGTACCATCTGTTATTTATCGGATTACATGTAGCATGGGAACAAGTGAGCTACATAATAATGACATTGTCAATATACACAGGAAATAACTCGCCAAAAATAGCTTGCCTCACCAAACATCGCTCTGCACTATTTGACTCTAGCATAATAGACAATATGTGATATTAAAAAATCGTTATGATGTAAATGAATTTCAGACTGGACGTATTGCCTTTAAATTAGTGCATGAATAAAGTCATTACCGATCTTCAATTTGGCTGCACAGGACATCTCGTTCAAACGAGTGCACAGGATGGGAAAAAAGACGAATTTCGAACGAAACAAAGAAAAATTGTGGCTAAATTCTTATTCTTCAGGGATAGAAAACTGGTATGTTTCCAAGCACCCAAGAAACTAAAAGGATCCAACATCTGGGTTAATGAGCAGTTCCCACCAGAGATAAGGAGAAGAGAAAGACATTATACCCTCTTAAGAGAAAGGCCAGAAAGACCCGTCATCGAGTGAAGCTTGTAAGAGATAGCCTCTACGTATACATTGACGGGCGGCTTTGTGTCACCAGCAATAAACTAATATATATATATATATATATATATATATATATATATATATATATATATATATATATATATATATATATATATATATATATATATATATATATATATATATCTTTAATTTCTTTCAAATCTGAAAATTTGTGAATCGTTTAACATTGTTACAACCAAAACAATTTACCTCCTTACATTCCAAGTACCATTGCCTAAATTGAAATTAAAAATATAAATTCCATGACTAATAGAATGAATAATATGTACACTAAATTTTAATTTAGCATTGAATCATTTTGCTTGAAAGATATATTCTCCTAATTGCAGCAATGTGTGCACAGGTATTGAGTTATCCACGTTAGCGAAATATTGAAATTTGTATTCACACACAGCTGCAGTTATGTGACTATATTAAAAAAAAATTAAATGCTTATTTTTTAACTTCTTGCATTGTATGCAAAAGTGATTTATACGTTAAAAATCCTATTTTATACAAAGGTTCAGTTTATATGAATGGAAGAGCTACTATTACAATTATAATCAAGAAATTTGACCTTTGCTGGTAATGTTGTATTTTACAGCGTTCAACATTTGTGGCGTTGTAAGAACACTCATCATTTTAACCGTTATATACTCTTTGTGTATTGCAGTGTTACAACTGCAGTATCTTTCAACACACCTTACATGCAAAAAAAATGTAAATATGTCTATAAATAATACGATTTAATACTGGAATTAGACACAGTTTGAAGCTATGCAATTCGGCCAACTGAAAATGGAATGAAGTTAAATAGAAGCGGTAGGTATATTTTTAAACATGTTTTACAAAGGGTTAGAGAATACAAGGTTTTGCTGTTGGTGTTTTGTTTACGCAAAAAGCCCCAAATAGGGCTCCTTAAATCTTTGTTTATCATCAAGGGAGGATTTATGTACTTTAAGTTTACTTTAAACGTATTCTACATATTTAAGAAGGAACTACCCCTCCCCCTTCCTTTATTATATTGCTATTAAATTGTATAGATACCAACAACAACAAAAACAAAATTCAACCCCCACCCCCCCCCCCCAAACATATTTCTAATTGTACAATCTACTCTTTAAATTATTCTAAATACTGTAAACTTGGTTCCTTTCGCCCCTTGCAATGTTCGCCCTTCTACACTTTAAAGCAATTTCGGACAACCTTGAATTTGCCTATGAACAGTATTTAGAGAGAGATAATTAAAGACGTCAATATTGGCCCTGTATTGAATTTGCCCGTGACAAAGATTTCGAAGGGACAAAAATTAAACATAAGCAAATATTTCCTTGCATGTAGTATATCATGTAGGCTTGGAGATGGAGCGGGATAATGATTTTCTAACCGGGTTTTCCAACGGAAAAATCCGGTTATTAAAGTGATGAAAATGGCGGGCGGGCGGGCAGGCGGCTGCCAAAAGGGTTCCCTTATTGTACGTGTAACTCCTCCTACAGTTTTCAAGATAGGAAGTTGGTTTCTTAACAGATTAATTGTACATGTACCAGAGGTGTGCATATTGCTAAGATTTTGATTTCTGATAATTTATGAAAAAAATACCAGCAAAATATTGCACGTAGGGTACCTTCAATGTACGGATAACTCCTCCTACAATTTTCATGATAGGAAGTTGTTCTTTTGCAGATCGATTGTACATATATCAGAGCTGTACATATTGCTAGGATTTTGATTTTTGATAATTTATATCAAAAAAAATACCAGCTTTTCAACTTAGTCATTTTTGGCAAAATATTGCATATAAGGTACTCAATTTCACTGGATACGGTAGGTAGTGTTTATCAATTCAGGTTTGACATGGATAATGGATACTGTTCACATAAAAGGAAACCTGGTTTGCTGTCACATTTACATCTTTTCACTTGATTTTACATTTTACTAGAGCAAGGGTATGCCTGTCTTAAATACTGACGACTACTTTATATAAAATGTTCCTTGCTACTTCAGCTTAAATCACTATGTCAAATTATTAAAAAAAAAAGTATTAAGACGTTGTTATCCTTATGTTTACCAATGTAATATCTGTAAGGAATGACTACACATAACATTATGAAATGTTTCAATCCTAATAGTTACCAATCCTTTCAGGTGATCGTTATATACATAAAGGGGCACCATCCCACCCATTAGAAATCAATAGTAACTCGTGCTTAAAACGAATGCAACATATTCACATATTTATGAAAATTTTTAACTATAATTAAATGATTGATTTGGCTCGACAGCTGCCATAATTAATAACAAGATGTGCAAATATGCTAACGTATTCATTTTTTGACGGAAAACAAGGGGATATCTCAAGAAATGTTAATATATCTGTGAGATGTATATTCGTGTTTTTTCGGACACATTTTGCCAGCTGATTTCAAAGATTTTTGTTGGTTTCATGAAAGATAAGTACTGTAAAACGTATGATTTTTTTTTGTAACGTCACTGAAAAGCTGTCTAGGTATAAAAATATATATTCTAAAACACATGACTTCAAAACGTTAGCAGTATTATTTTGACTGATATCAAACTTTATGCTCTTTTGCATACTCTGGTATAAAAAAATATATCATACATGTATATACAATCGTTCTAAATTGTCATTAAAAATATCAAATATTTCAATAATGCCTAAAATCTTTATGTGTTTATTACCAGCGCTAGCACGTTTTTAGAATTCATATATTTAAAAAAAAACTTGAACATTTCATATTGCCAGCAAACAGATATAGACTTATTCAACACATTTTCAAAATATTATTAATTTATATAATTATGGCATAATATAAAAAGAAAACTAATATTGTGTTAAAAACTAATGTTAAAAGACAATTAAGAAATAAACAACGTTATTTAGTGAACATGGCGTTATGAATAGCAATTGCTCTGTTGGCATATTCCATGATGCGCGCTAGCGCATCATGGAAAATATGCCAGCAGAGCAATTGCTATTCATAACGCCATGTTCACTAAATAATCATTGTTTATTACTTATATTTGCATTTTACCACTCGCAAATACCCTGTATTAGCCTAGACCTTGACATTTAGCTATCGCATCAAAAGTAAACATTCAGACTGTAATGTATCTTTTTAATTCACATAGATTTGTTAACAGAATCAATGATATGTTATAACAGTAATTCCTTTTAAATGTTATCAAAAACATGTTTTAATATTACATGTAAATACGTCAATTTTAATGGAGTTGGAGAAAAACACAGTGGTTTAAATCTATAACGTCATGGAAAAGTATATAATATAACGTTACACCTTTATGACGTCATAGTATACTGACAGAGCAATTGCGATTATAGAGAAATAATTGCAGCTCCTCCGTATGGGCTTACAGTGGTAAAGAACAATGGAAATGCAAATATTCTATTTTGGCAGCAATTGGCACTACGGTTCTAGCAATTGGGGAGGAGCGTACAATTGCGCAAGCAGCTTGCACTGGATTGGGGTGGAGAAAAGATATACCGCTGCAATTCCTCGAGCACGATTGGGAAAGTTATATCAGGATATTTATAGCTCAATAACATGGACGATGATAATGAATTTCCCTGAGCGTGAGTATTCAACGTACAAAAAAATTATACAAAAATGTACGTCTAATTGTAGCAAAGAAAAAATATATTACACTCATTTGTTTTGAACGCGTTGTTCAAATTCAGATAAACTAGAAACCTAAACAACATCAGCTAGAAACAGTACACTTTTCTTTTTACCTTATAAGGAGGAGTAAGCATCCCCTGTTGATCGGCCACACTGGTTAAAAATAATTAAAAAAACGTGCTGTTTATTTTACATTTTGTTGATAAAACTTGATATACATTGGATGTACTGGCATATAAAGGAAAATGTATTCTTGTACATTGTACATTTTAATTTTGAGGGGGTACAGACACGCAATTGAAGGCAAGATAAATTGATAATATATATATACATATAATGATATATGTTAGACAAAAGTCTTAGACGTTAGACAATTTACTATAAAAATAAAGAAAAAAATCTTATACAAAAACCTATTCAAAACACACAATAATTCACTGTAGCAAGCACATGCAAATCAGAATGAAATGTATGAATGTCATAATTATCAGTTTAACTTCTTCAGCTAGTCATAATGAGATATGCATTTACTATACATGTAATTCTGAATTACCAAAGCAGGGTCTATTATGTTTGACAATTGACAAATGTAAACAAAGAGGCATAATTCTAGAAAAATGAAGTTAAATTTAAATCCAGATTTTTCTCTGTGTAATATATGTTTACGTCTGAGGTCCTGTAAACATGCAACCCGTGATCGTAATATGAACAAACAATCTTTAAGTTGATTTAAGATATTTCATACATTGAGGTATCATTCCGATTGGTTTTTAAGCTAAAAAGCTGAATGTAAAAGGACTTTTCTTCCACAATTTTATCTGACTTAACAAAGAAAGTTGAAGAACGTTGCTAACTCTTTATCCAACAATTGCTCAGTTATTTTCATACTGTTTAATGAACATCGTTTTATAATCGAGGTACACATATATTTATAAATAAAAATGATATAAAATATTCTACATAAAATGTAACTGTTTTGATCAAAGACATGCGACTTTCGATAACGGTTTTGACGAATGAACTTTAACAAATAATTTTATTAAAATGTTTATGATTTTAAATGTAGATGCAGAAAAGTAGCTCCACAGGAAATTCGGATTGACTTTACTTAAAGCTACAGTTCCATCCACAAACAAAATGCCAATGTACAGATCTGTGTCTCCTTTTCGTTCGTCAATCCGTCTATACATCAACGTCAGACCAAATTCGTAGGTCAAAGTTTTAGATCATAAAAAAAAAGATCAGTTCTTATATAGGGCAATTTTTACTTGGAAAAATCATTCTTTTTGTTCAATCAGTTACAATGAGCAACAGCAGAAGTTTGGTCCCCATTTTGTTTGAACACAACCCTTGGCGCCATACCTCCATGTGTTCATCCATTTAGTGTTCAATGTGTCCTTTGGTCCTTTTTTCTGATAGATCAGAATCCCCTCGATACAATATGGCTTACTATTTAAAAGAAAAGATCGGCAGAATTTAGATATAACTTTCATAATGACTTGGTTCAGAATCCAAGTTTAACAAGGTAGGCCGTTTATTGCTAATGTTTTCAACCTCATTATTCTAGATCCCCTTTTTTGCTGCAGCTAAAACTACCACATATATGAATTTTTCCAAATTACAATGTAAAAGAAAAGTACTTTTTCAAGCTAATGTTGCTTAGGTTTTTGATTAATCAGAATTTGAAAACGCCTTCTAAACAAGTGAATGTATTATTTTTTCTTTGCTAAAACTAGACATACATTATTTTATATTTCTGTTCTATTTTAATTACATACGTTCCGGGATATTCATGATCCTCGTCCATGTTGGTTATTGAACTACAAATATCCCGACATGATTGGTCGTACCATATTGTACACATTAACCTTGGAATTGAATTGATTGCTTTTCTATTATTATAACTATTTTAAATTTTTTATTTTGTCTACAGCCAAACCTGCCGCCAATGTTAAAGGTGAAAATAATTTTCCAAGAATTCAAGAGATAGAGAGAGAGGCATAATCTCAAATCTGAAATAACATTGATGTGATTTTTTTTCAGGGATGGCCATCTATCACGTTTGTATTTAAATTGTGAGTTTCAATTATAGTTTATAACCATTTTAACAAGAGCTAGAACTTTGGATAGTAATGTGACATAGGCATGTCTATTTCATAATATGGTTGTTGAAATCAACAAGATTTATCTGGCTTTTGAGTTAAGACTACGACATCGGTGTATAAACACGGCTTATAAACAGCGTCATCTTTTTAATTGTCCTGACACAAGAAATAAATAATAACGTCCTGCTGAAATTCCGAGACTCGTACATCTGGTTCTAACCATTGCGATACACCGTCTACATTTTTCTATATAGTATTGCCATCATGAGGGTAGACAATACTTTTGTATAGAGTTTGTTCGTTACGTTCTGCTTATCTTTTAATGTTAGCATTTAGATTTTGAAAATTGTCTGTCAGTGTTCAAGGTTAAGGACACATTATGTTCAATAAAAAAATTAAATAAGAATGATAGATTTTTGTGCTTTTAATAAACTTACTACATGATCAGACACTGAAAACAGGTGATGACAACCGGAACTATTTGGGCCTTTCCGATAGAGCTTGAAAAAAATCCACCTCAAATGTATTACGCAGGTGACAATTACCCCCCCCCCCCTTTTTAAAAAAAATAAAACTAGACATTAATACACTTCAGGATATGTGAGCTCGAAATTATTAAATGCAATGACATAGCTTAAAAATAGAACAGAAGAAACTTAGAAGAATGTGCCGGAAAGGTCCGTAAAGTATGAACTGCACGAATTAGATAAATTGTTGTAGATGACATTAATTGGAATACACTGCGTATCTTTTAACAGAACCGATCTGTTGAAGTTCGTATATCAATATATAGGGAAGAGAATTATCCCACGTGCACATAAATCACTGTGTATATAACAGTTAAAATTTATATTTATTACAAACCCTTACACTTTCGTAGAGCTATTAAAATTGCCATAAAAAAGCATTTAAGAGGACTCTGCTGTGACCTCTTTTCTTTTTTTTAGACGTAACAAAATACATAAAGATTTATGCAAACCAGTTAAAAAAATGTAAATGTCGATAAGTTGAGCGTACTATTCGATGATGAAAAATTCCTTATTTCTATGCAGATTGCTAGAAGATAAACTCACGAACGCCGGATTTTTCATTTAACTTAGTACGTTTTATATTCTATTTCGTCCATGCTGCATCGTTTGTCTAGATAACTTATTCAATAGTTTTCAGGTTAATAAGTCACTGTCAGTTCAATGGTTTGTATATTATGTGCACAATAGAGATAAATATCAAACTTTGAGTGTTTGATAAAGAATTAGGTACGGTTTCCTTAAGAATTTGCACGGTTTTATGGGAAAAAATATCTTGCGATTCCGATAAGTTGTCCGCATATAATATGAAGAGGAGGTCATAATAACTTGTAATACCATGTTAGAATAGGCACAATCATGCGCATGCGTTGAAAATGATCCATCAAAGTAACGTCGATATGCCATTTTATGGCCTTGTTGCTGGTCAATCTGATGTAAATGAGTAAAATTAAACACCTCCGACCTCGTCGCCCGGGACGATTTTCTGTACAAGAATAGTTAATTGCAAGGTGTACTTATCCTGAAAGTGTTGTCCCAGGCGACGTTGTCGGAAGGGTTCAAATATCAATTTTAGTTTTAGATCGTCTCTTATCGTAATGCAATTTGGAGTAACCACTTCGCGTATTTCGTCTATAGAAGAGAAACTGAGATCAGATTTTGGTCAATAATCAAAAATATCCATTTGTTTTTTGTGTAAGAGCATTTTTATCTGTTAATTAACACATTAATAAAAACACAATCAACGATTCATGGAAATTGCAGAAAATTAGCAGCTAGGTAACTTGGTTTTTATAAATCATAGAATCATTCTATCTTTGCAACGTTTGTATTATTATTTAAAGGATATAACGTTATGTATCTATCAATAACGCTCAGACACCCAACAACTATATAGGCCCTAAAACTGTATGATATTTTATCAATT
Source organism: Magallana gigas (assembly GCF_963853765.1). NCBI lineage: Eukaryota > Metazoa > Mollusca > Bivalvia > Ostreida > Ostreidae > Magallana > Magallana gigas. The sequence goes on along the minus strand of NC_088853.1, from coordinate 16,477,497 downwards.
TGCCGGAGCAAGAAGAAGGTAATTGATTTCTTTATTTTCTGTAAATGATTGTAGTGAAGTATTATTTTTTTATAACGATAAAATGCTTTCAATTTCAAGCCTGCAATATGCAAATATGACAAGTAGAAACTATCGTCTGCGTGACTCTTTGTTGGAAACTTGAATCAATTTATCTCATCATATTTATCATATCAAAATTATGTACGATGAGGATATTTAAGTCTTATGCTACACAGTGTATTCACAAGTGCTAAATATAGATCTATATCACGTATAGTATGTACCAAAAGTTTCGATTGATACAGAGTGGTGCAAAAGTTACAGTATTGACTTTATACCGGCATTTCATTCGCATATGTAGCTTTGCTAGTATTTAATAAAATGATTTCATTACAATAAATTAACAGTTTTAGATACATATATCACAATATTAAAATCTGTTGATAAATAATTATGGGTTTTTGTTAATTACAAAAACTTTGAATGTCTTTTGTGAACGGGGGGGGGGGGGTGTAGAGCTGATAGGCAATATTAAACTTAAATATTAAAGCATATGATTCATTGTACTGATTAAAAAAATGATTATTAACAAATAATTGAATATCTCATTGTATAGACGTTCCTTAATGAGCAATGATTATAAGAATCACGTGATTTTCTAATGGCTAATTTTCTTCGCAACCGAATACTTGTCAATACCCATCGTTTTATATCCGCGATGTACGGATCACAAGACAGACACTTTATCCACTCGTCTATGAAAAAGTTACATGTTGCAGTCGATAAAACCCTTTCATTAAACCGAAATGTTGTTTCGATAAGCAGTCAGCCATTTTGTGATAATGTGTTATTCCACCTTAATAACTGATCCATTGAAAACAAATATACATTATTAAAATCTCAATCCTATGTTTAAAGTGAAAACGATATATGAACATTTTGATGATGTTCAAAACAAATGGTTGACAGACACTTAAAATTAATTATTTAAAGTAGGGATGTCAAATCGGTCAATTTTTAGTACTCGGTCACTCGGACGTTTTTCCGATCGTGTACCCGGGTACTCGGTAAAAGTGTAAATAAATATGAACAAGTACATTGATAACTGTAAAACCTTGGTCATTTTTTTAGAACTAAAACCATATGATCTAATGGGAGTTTTGATCCTAGATTTTATAGTATTACGGGACGGTATATTGTAGTTTGGTGCGACGATGGACATCAGTATTTTAAAGCCTTTGCTTTCGACCATTTAATTGTAACGTCATCTAATCAAACACAACCATATCAACAATCGCACGTGTAATATCATCTGTCTCTTTTCCCGAGAAGTTACGGCTTCTTGGAGAATAGACAAATTTCCATAAAGTCGGTTGTTTTTCTGGAGTTTCTGGCCTGTCAAATTCCTCCTTATGTTTAAGACGAATGTGCTTTAACATAAGTTCATTTCGCACAGCTGACATTTTACGTTTTTTGAATCTTCAGTTCTTTTAAAATATTTCCAGACCTTTGAAGTCACTGGCAGCATTTTAGGTCTGTTCAATTTCTCAACTATGTGATATCTAATCTACATAATAGACTATTTAAACGATGAATTATCTAATAAACTTAGAAATATTAAAAAATATACATTCGAGTAACCGAGTACCGATTTAAGTATTCGATATGCGGACATTTGATCGAGTACCCGGTTAACCTTATCTCATGTATCACATGTTTCATATTTTTGTTAAACTACTATCTCTTGTATAAACATTATAGGTTTTATCTGCGCGACACTTTTACAAAGAGATGTCAGCAATTTTACGCATAAAAAGTTCAAAGTCAAGCAAACATTTCATTTTCGAGAAGATTCGTATTAGCTTATGAAAAACAATTATAAAACAGCGTTAAACAATTTTTCAATTATGTACAAATAATTCTAAACCGTTCAACTTTATGATTTTGTTACTTATTCAACATATGTCAATCATTCGACTTAAAGCTACATAATAATTAATCATGTTGTCACATGGCATATGAATACACAGTGCAACCCGAAAATCTTATCACGTGAATGTTATTCCCGATTATTTAGCTAAATATGTAATATAAAACGAGTATGTAAGCTTAATGAAATGATATAAATAAACTTATTGCTGCATTACTGTTAACTTAATTTTATTCGCGACCACTTTATTTCACGTTTACTTCCGATGAATTGATCCGCGACGACTCATGTTCGTAACCAAGATTAATCCAGACCCTAGTTTTAATAACAACCAAACAAGAAGAACTAATTGCGGCGAGAAATATTCGCGACTACGAGACTCTACAATATTCTACTCTATTAGAGAATTCCGCTTTAAAAAAAGAAAGATGTAAAGTTAGTTCTGCTGTAACGACTTTCTCTTTTAAGCAGGGTTTGCTGATATGAGGGCATGCGTAACTTCTCCTTATATGAACTGTTATCATATAATATCCTTTTATTCTACGAAATAATTTTCGATGAAAAGCATGTGATTCATTTTATTATATAGTTTGCAATTTTGTACCAACACACTTTTGAAAAAAAAATTCTTTAAAAATAAAAAAAAACATCTACGAACTTTTTACCCATTAATTTAATATCACAATAACTTTTTAATGATATTATAATTCAATTCTGGTTGTAACGCGGTATTTGATTGGAGAAAAAAAAATAGTTTAATGGAGTACAGTTTCTTTGAAAATATGCCCAACAATTCAAAAGTTGTTTAAATCTCACGAAAATGCATATATATATATATATATATATATATATATATATATATATATATATATATATATATATATATATATATATATATATATATATATATATATATATATATATATATAACACATGCTTGTATAACCTGGGTGGTACGTCACAAGACACGTCACAATGCACCAACGTCAAACAACAACTAATCCGCTTGAAGTTACGTTTGAAATTTGAACCGATTAATATCTCACTCTAAATTTACAGTAAATTATAGAAAAATAAGTTATACGGAATAAACTAAATATCTACCCAAGTTATGTTGGTATAACCTTGGTTAGAGCAAATTACGCTTTTTCAGTATCTGCTTTGAGGATTATAAAGCTTAAACTTCCCCAACGAGTATAACATTGAGTTCATTCCTTAAAGATCAATTTTGATCCTCGGAATCTTCTGTTTTCAAACATGCACACACCTGGCGGGTGCCCTTGCCAGGGTGTTTTACCGAAAACTTTCCTCCTCTATATGGGGAGTAGCCCGTGTTTCAATTTGTATATAAAGGGGAGAATGAAAACAACTTCCTGATGACTCTTTTTAATTCACTAAATTTTCATACATGACATTTTAAAAATAAATACTAATGATTTACAAATTAATAATAATTCGCAAATTACAAGTAATTAAAGTTCATTGAATCATTAAATTTTAAAAAGTCATTACAAAATCTCTGAAATCTGAATTTCGATTAAACCCCCTGGATTAATTTACTTCAACGTTGAAAATGCGTGCAAGTGTATTTATTTTATCATATATATATGTGCATTAAATTGGGTGACAGAAAGATAGCTTCCAGATGACTACTGGAGAGACGTGTTTCAAGCATCCTCATTTATCAGCACGGGCTGTCACAACGCACTTTGAAAAATTACGCACTTTGAAATTTTTCTTCAAAGTGTGTTAAATTTGGGACCAAGTCACGCACTTTGAAAAATATTTTTAAAGTGCATTGATGTTGTCGATATTAACCCGCTTAGAACAATTTGTTTTAGGGTTTAGTCGAAATATTTGATACTTTTTATGCAAAAATGACTTTTTTGGGCCTTGTTTAGCTCAATGGAATATATTTTAAAAGGAACTCAATGCATATTCAGCTAGATTGATAAACAATTTCTCGATTAGAATTATTGGTTTTCTCTTCTCATAAGCTTACTTAGTTTGACATTTAACACATAAAAAACAACTGGAGAGAATTGAATTCGTTAGATGTGACATAAATTGCATCGCTTAGCAACTGCATTTTCCTTTTGTTGTGTATGCAGCATCTGGACCATTTAGATATTCTAGAAACAAAACTGATTTACAAAACTGATATGGATTATGGAGATCATTGCATAACATATTTCAACTGGCTTTAAGGTACCTCACTAAACCTACACTTATACTGTTTAAGACACTACGTCACAAGATGGCGATTTAAATGTTTTGTTAACCTGATTATGTCGTTCGTTTGGGTTGTATAACGTCGTAGCTCAGTGGCTAAATTGGTCTTCAGAACCGCAGATCATGAGTTCGAATCCAGCTGGACCTTTTGTTCATGTTAACTGAATTAAATTTTTAAAAATGCAATTATTTATCAAAAATTGCACATTTGTTTGCCTATTAGACTTAAATACTTCTTTTCCATTATGATATCTATCATAATCAAGTAATTTTCTGCTGATTTGAGAAAAATTTTCACAATGTAGTGAGCCACCTTCATTCGTGTGCTAATAAACAGACATGATAAGACAAAATGAAACGTTACACTGTAGTTGTGGTTCGCGAGATAACAAAAAATGCATGTTCTTATTCCCATTTAAACTATGCATTTCATTGTATGATAATGTCATTCCTATCAGGCTATTTGCAAAAAATTCAAAGGATTACTGAAGATTTGAAAAAGATAAAAAAAAAATCTGGTCAAAATACGTAATATAAAAACAGGTAATATTATACAATTATTTTAAATGTTTAATTGACATATTGTGGAATCTTTAATATACGTTGACTCCATTTTCGTGATATTCGTGGGTTGACCTCTCTCATGCAAGAGTTTTCTTCCTCGACAGAAACAAATTTAGACTTATCTTTCTAATCGAAACTGAAAACCGTGAATTAATAATTTTTTTCACAAATGTAATACAGCGGTGTATCACACCGTATGTCATTCCATCTCCCATTTTTCGTTAAATGAATGCAGTTTTCACTATCTCCTCCGCTCGGTTCTTCGGGTAACCAGTTAGTAAAGTTTATTAGCGTGTTCGAATGGTCCCATAAATATCCTCCCTCTGTGCTTCTGTCGTTACCTCCTGTCCACGCGCTGCAACTAAGGTAATTGTTGCTGTCACAATTGTCTGTCAAAGAAAGACACAACAGTTTCCATCATTGGTTCATTTGGGAATATTTACATTTACAAGTATGTTTCTTTATACTCTGTATTAACCTTAGAATAGCAAGACAGATTAATTTCTTTGTATTTCAAGATTTCTTTCCTCATATGAACCTATAGCATAGAAAAAACGTTTATTGCTGTATATTGACATTCGCAAATGTTAACGTTATTCCTTATATAAGCCTATAAAATAGCAAAGACGTTCAAACATTTTTCTGAAATTTTTAATGACATCACAATGACTACTGCACTCGCTAATTGTTTATAACGTTTATAATTAATAATTCTAGGGAGTTTGCCTTTCTCATAAGTAAATAATTATAAACAGCCATGCTAAAAAGTTCACCGAGATATGAACTTGATTGGTAAATCATATCTTTTGGAAAACCCTTTCGGTTTCACAGGAATTAATCACGTGACTAACCAAGTTCATATTCCAACTAACTTGATAACAGGATGTTCATTGCTTATTTCAGTTTTTTAATTTAAGAAATAAACAGCAATTTAAAGTCAGACGACACGTTCCTCGAGAATCTTTTTTGTATATCCTCGTAATAAAGAGTTCCAATAAAAAAATATTAATTTTATAATTATTTTAAAAAGGATAAAAATTTAATTGTATGTGGTTGTGTGTCTAGATAGATGGCCGAGTGGTTAGAACCGTTGCCGCTCACTGCCAATAGCGTATAGGTTCTAGAGGTCGTAAGTTCAAAGCCCCACTCCGGCCGAGATAGAGTTCCAATTTAGTGAATTTTGCTGTCCTGTATATGTATTTATTTTTATATCAGCAATTCAAGTGTGTTTTTAAGAAGATCATATAGGAAATTGCATACTCTAGTACTTTGAAGAAATGCCTTGTATGGTACCCTAATTTTTGCTAAAAAAAGCTTGTCAAAATTGTAGTAAACCATCAACAAATTCCTGGAAAAAATTATATTAAATTGAGAAACGTGTCGTCTGACCTTAAAAGGTTCACTGGGACATGACGTCGGTTAGTCACATGATCGAATCCTGTGAAGCCCGAAGGGCTTCTCAGTAGGTTTGATCACGTACCAACCAACTTCCTCTCCCTCTGAACTTTTTAATATTGATGTTTATTACTTATATTTACGTTTGAAAAAGACAAAAAGTTTAGAATTATTAAAAATACCGAGATTTTATGTTTAAAATAATCCAAGCGAAAAGCGATAAGCGCGTGCTATGATCATTGTGACGTCACGAAAAAGTTCACCGGGATATGAATTTGGTTGGTCACGTGATCAAATCCTGTGAAGCCCGAAGGGTAGTCGGGTTACCGAGACCCCTCTGGTTTTATTATTGTACATTTGGACGATATTTAATAAAAATACACATACATGTGGAAAACGTGCAGTTAAAATCAAAGGGAAAATTTCCAAGATAACTTCATTCACATACTGTCATTTTTCCTCTAAAAATTTCACAGGAACTAAAACAGATTACGGAGAATGTTGACATCTTTTCTCCATTTGGAAGTCACTCGGAATACCTTGCATAATTTTTTATCGTTTTCGTCCGACCTTAATTATAGCTGATGCAATGCAAAATCCTAGTGGACTTTCTATTTCTAGCCGTGTATTGAAACATGAAAATCTAGAGGGGACGTTCCAAAAGAGAAATCTTGGGATTTGTTCATACTATTGAATGAACATCGTCTGAATTAAGAAGCATTTATAGATATCGAATAATTAAGGTAAGGTTTGCGGTTACAGGGAGATAACTCACACATTTTCATTGTGACGTAACACCAACTACCCTTTATTTCAGTTATGACGTCAAAATTTAAATGACGTCATAATTGATTTCAGTTTTTTTTATTTCGCGGTTTTTTTTAGTTTCAATGGAAAAATAAAAGGACACAAGCATTTTATCAATTTCCAGAAAAACGAAATCCACATCATATGGTTTTGAATAGTGTTTTAGAAACATCAGATAACACATATTCTAAGATACGTATTTCCTGAAATCGGTGGACTTGGAAAGGTTTCAAATAAGATGTTTTCGTTAACATAATAGTAGTCCAAAATTAAGACCTTTGTTGCATTTTATTCCTTTTTTAGATAGTTCATCAGAAATTAATAAAAGTGAATCATGATATTAATAGTGATATTATTATCGAACATTTTAAGCATAAATAACCCCCATTATAGTCACATATCAAATGTACATATTTTCACGAAATTGTTTCATTTCATCAAAATGAAAATTGGAAATCATGAACTTTGACCTTTTGTAGTTATAAAACGGGACGGGCAAAATTCATTTGAATTTCATGAGAAAAAAGACTTTAGTATAGTGAACAAAATGGTATGTAACTTTGGTACAACCTCTAAAAAATGCAAGCCGCAAACCTTACCTTAAAGAACATATTCGGCAAAAATATTTTGGGATAAACTTTAACTGAGTTCTTAATTGAGTTCCAGCTGAAATCGGCTCTTGAGGTGTTTTTCCGAGCTTTGCCGGAAACGTCCGAAAAGTTGCTATAGGAACGTATAGTTCAAAACATTTTAGCGATGACGCAATGCTGGGACGCAAGCGGGCTTTTTACATTACAATACTAAATGAAACTCAAAAATATCAAGAATTTAATATTCAGTTGAACTATTGCTGAAAATTATTTTAAATATTGATACGGAAGTCTTTGAATATGATAGGGTGATTAATATACGGTCGGGCGTAATCAAATCTTTGATCAAATCTTTAACCACGCCCGACCGTATTTGATCACCTCATCATACACAAAGAATTGTTTCTTAATGATATAATTTATACTGTATAAATCCGTGCTGGACTGATGATATAATGAAAGGTAGTAGATCCCGCAAATAGTGTCACTCATAAAAATGAGTTGAGCAACGTGAATTTAAAACAATATTAGAGGCAAACCACCCAACCCAAAAATGACGCAAACACGCAAAATGTATACATTCATTTAAAAATACATATAATCGTCTGTGATAACCAAAATCACCGAATACAAATAACCATCTACCCCCCCCCCCCTTCCCCCTCCATCTGCGAGATATCAAACAAATAACAATTACCTTTCATGATAAATGAAGCAGTCAGCCAATCGGATTCCTCTTTACTGTTGATCTCCACAAGGTAAGAGCACAGCTTCTGACACTCCAACTGTTAATATATAATCATAAGTACTAGTATAATTTTAGAAATAAATGCAAAAAAAAAAGAAGACAAATAATGAATATTACTAAACCTGAAGATTAGTTTTCCACCTTATAACCAATGTGTACAACGTATTTATGTCTGTACCATAAACAGTGTTAATTTTAACAAAAAATACCATAGACCCAACCAATACTGCTTTTATTTTTTTTCTATGTTCATGCAAGTTTAGATATGCACAATTATTTACTTTAATGTGGTGGCTGATTTGCTTTAAATAAGATATATTTAACAACAACAAAACAAAAAAAAAACAACAAAAAAAACAACCCCCTCCCCCAAAGATAATAATAATAATAAAAAACCAACATTATTTTTATCAAACATTTTTTAGTCTTCCTTTACAAATTACCTTGGCTTCTTCCCAAGTGGCAGTTTTTTCTACATGATAATAATAATGTCCCATGTACGTCCAGTTTAAATCTGTAAAAATATCCATTAACATCTAAATCTGCACTGATAAGTTGTACAGCTTAAAGTTAATAAAAGACTGAACTGAAAATAAAATTTAAATATTTAACAATTACGGTAAGTATTAAACTTGTAAATAGGTAATTAATTGCCATGGACACTAATTTAAAATTATAAATCGCTAATTAATTACTCTCATTTGGTAAAAAAAAAAAATCATACGTAAACAAAAATTGATGAAGCTTTTACCGGTCTTCTACAAAATTTAGACTATTTTCTCTAAGTTTTTTTTTCTTTGAAAATCAAAATTTAAAAATTTTATGCATATCTTCATGGTAAAAAAATCAAACCAAATATGATCTTGCTTAATCTTAATCAAAGGATTACTTAAGGTCAAGATCTAGTAAATGAAAGATGCCTACAGGTTTATGAAATTCTAGATATGAATTCGTTTAATGATGCTTCATAACAATATCTTTGTTTCATATGTTGTACCGGGGCTTAAAGTTTTGGTAAACACAATGAAAAATCATGTTTTAAACTGTCATTTTCAATGAAATATGAAGGATAAAAGTAACAAATTTAGGAGTTTTGTCCATTTTTGACGTACGAAATACATCTAGAATGCCTACAGTCTCTCCAAAAACGGCATTCAACAAGCCCTTGACATCCTCTTTAAAATGATGTTAAATTGAATATAGGTACCGGGATTACATTTCCCGTGATTAAATATAGAATGTCAAAATTTTGTTTTATTTTCTACATAATTCCTTTAAAGCCGTGAAATACGGGAAAAGATTCATCAAATCAATTATGACGTCATAATGGTTCTAGCAACAAAAAGGCAGTCTTGAATCATTTACTAGATCTTGACCTTAAATCAGTTTGTCTTTTACTAAATTTTAATCTAGAGGGAAAAATTGTCACATGGCAGAACAATTTTTCATAATAACATAATTTTTACTGTACATTGAATTTTTTTTAAAATCAAATTGCTCTCGTTTTTAGCTAAATTGAATGTGCGTAGTGAAGCGACTTTTTTTAACCTTACCGGTAACATTAATATAAAAACAATTTTTATAAAAAAGACGCTCCTTTAATCTGGGTCAAAAGGTAGAACCATTTTAACAAGAGCTTGGACTTTGGGTAGTTATGGAAAACAGCAATGTGACGTAAGCCTGTTTATTTCATTACTAGCCACTCAGCCATGGCTCTTTGAAATCAGCAAGATTTGTCTGGCTTTTGGGCTAAGACTACGTAATCGGTGCATAATTCACTTCAAATAGCGTCATTTTAACTTGTTCTGGCGCAAGGTATAGATACTGAAAGTCCAAGGTCTTGTTGAAATGGTTCTTATTACGTTTGTTTGAATATAACCGCCGGCCATATTACAGAACGAGTTTCGATGTATATTCATTTCTTACCTTTTCGGAAACGAAGTAGTTGGTCATTTTTCGAACTCAAAAACTGATACGAGTAGCCTGGCTTGTTTACGCAATGGACTGCGTTGCACTGTTTGTTTGTTTCGTTGAAAAGAAACTCTGTGCAAAAGCTATCTTCTGTGCACACCGTTCCACATTGCAAAATACTAAAATTTGGATAAGACACCGTTAAAGGGTAGTTAGTTGCCTCGATGTCCAGTACCGAGTAATAAACACTTCTCTGCTTACAGAAAACTTGAAGAAATAAAGTGACGAAAACATAATGCGATGTTTGGAACATGTTTTCTTCTGCGTGTCCCTTTACCGTCTGTTTTTGAACAAGTCGTTGCGTTAATTTTTAACTTAAAAAACGAGATCGATTTCTAGATTCGTTAATATTTCATCGTCAAATCCAACCAATACTATATGTGTCTCAGTCGTGACCTGTATATATGAACGATTTTAAAGTATGCAAATTAACATTTAAAAAAGAGGTTTGGAGAAAACGAGTCTCTTTGAAACAACAATTGTATGCAGCTTGTTTTGTTTGTTTTTGTCTGTCCACGAAATATACTGTCGGGTTTATAGTTTATATTAATAATATTAATATGAAATTATTTGGATGGCTCAGCTTCAGATATTTATGAATTACAATGTATCTGTAGAATCTAACATTCTTTGCATTATTATGGGGTACATTTGCGTGATCAAATCCAACAAAGCCCAAAGTATTGCATATTTCGTTTTTGTTGGACTTTAAATCCCATGTACTGTCACGATTAATGCAACAATTGCCCACGAATTGCTAAAAGTTAAAAATCACCATTATTTGCCATGTCAGACTTGCAATAACTCTACAGACGGTGCTTTTTTTAATCTAGTACGACTCGACTACGATGTCTGCTCGACTATGTACGATGTGTGTGCGATAACAGGACGAATTGTGGTAATGCATATACGATTAAGTATTGCACACTTTGAGATCTTCGTACAAGCAGATAAGATGGGAGACGATTTTTAAACGATACTCTTACGAATGAGTACGAAACTGTACGATTGATACACGATATTCCCACGAAAAGATACGAGTTTAAACGAATATGTACATGTAACTGCGTGGTGTGTTAATTTATAAAGTGATCATTATACAAATTAATAATTGCATTTTTGCGAAAAATACTTACCTGGATTTATTTTTTTTTTTAATTTGACAACAGAAGATTATACAGAGTAATATTCCTATGAATTATAAAAAAAATTGAAAACAAGTACACGTAGTGTGGGTTAAGATTACCAACGAATGCCATATGGAGACAATGTTTGCAACTGTGACTAAAAATGTTTTAATAGTTTGCTGACATACGTTTATTAATTGTTGTATTTATAAACGAACAAGAAGATCGTTCGTTGGTGTGTTATAGTTCATAAATGATTTAATAATCATGAAAGCGGCAGCAGTAATTTTTGATTTATACCATGAAAATTATTAATGAAGAAAAAAAATGTTAAATGAAACATTACAATTATATCTAAAATTTTGAAAGACGATGTTCTGCAAGTAACTTGCATAGTCACTGGACGATGTACTTAGGGATCAAAAAAAGAGTACTATTACGAAACACTGACTTGGCTCGTATTTTCGTACTTACTTGTAGTTCACTCGCAGAACTCTCGTATTGCAATCGCCCCCGATCGCCTGTTTTCGTATAGTATTCGCAGCAATTCGAACTACATTCCCATTTATTTGGAGAACATTTGGGGAGGACTTGAGAAACAATCGCATAAACTCGAAAAATACTCGGGGTAGATCTTAGAATATTCGTAGCAACGTAAGTTCTACGAAGTTTCGCATTTTTTCTAAGAATGTCGAAGATTTATTGCGACTATATGCACGAGTGCAGAGCGAGTGTCGTGCGAAAGTCTACGAATACTTAAAAAAAAAATCGTACTGTGGGTACGATTGTTTTGAACATTCTCAAAACATTTACCGTACTTGGCGATTTGCACGACTATCTCTATGGTGAACCCCGATCCCTGATGAAGTGCGGTTATTGAATTCGTACAGTATCGTAGCTCAACTGGTGACAGTGTGACAGGGGCTTAATATGAGAGAGAGAGAGAGAGAGAGAGAGAGAGAGAGAGAGAGAAAGAGAGAGAGAGAATCATTTGGGTACATGATGTTGGTACTCTTAGTTTATTGAATCAATCAAATGTCGGGCCACATATCATTACTCTCAAACCATATACTGGGTTTAAAAAACTAATATACTCTGTAACTGTTTGGCTAAAATTGAACATGTGAATTTTTATGTTGAATAGCTTTTTCAATTATATCAATTAACTGCGCTTGTGTACGAGCTACATTTATGAACGACATGGTATGTTTAAAAAATTTGCATCACCTTTTTGTTTTTATTGTGCATCAATGATTAATAAAATTGCCTTGTTGAAAAAAATATTGCTGGTCTGCAAAGTTTTTTCCACATCAATAGAAAATGAATTATGTACGTGTATAAATATAAAACTGCTTGAATATATTACAAATATGTATAAAGGAGTTAAATCACTCATCAAGATGAATGGCAGGGTGTCTGTACTGGCCAGTGAAATGAGGAAACTTTGGTCACTTTTGTAAATGCGTCTTTATTTTATTTTGGAGGGTGACAAAACATGTAAGATGTATGACGAATGACGAATGACGAATGACGATTTACTACAAAAAATAGAGAAAAAATATTGTAAATAAACTAATTCAAAAAACACACACATACAAATTCATCCTAGTAAATATATGGTTGACAATGATGAAACGTATGACTATCAGATATATCAGTATAACCTAATTCAATTAATCACAATAAGATATGCATCTAGAAACATAAATCTGAAATGCTCTAGCAAAGTTTGGCGACAGAAAAATGTAAACAAAGAGGCATAACTCTAGACAACCAAATGAGATACATGTAATATACATGTTGCAAATGGAGTTACCTCCCCTAATATATCAATTATAAACCTAACATAATCCAGCAAAGTTGCACACATGCCTCATAATTACATATAAGTACCTATATATAGCTTTATCAATATATCATTAATAATGACCTTGAAATATCCATGCATATGCATAAATAGTAACTTTATACCTACACTAAAGTATGAAAATTATCAAATGTACTGTAATATAATTCTACTGCACAATGTACATATGCATTGGAAAACATTCTAACAATATACATATTATAACACTCACCAATTAAGTAGTTTCCTCCAGAGAAAAGTACATTCAGTACAAAAGAAATGTAAACATGAGCCCGCCTAACACAAGTTCACGGGCTCTACACAAAAAAAATATTGAGCTCAAAAACTGATGACGTCAGATCAGGTATGACTAACTGCAGTACCAGCATAGATATGACTAATTGCAGTATTGGCGGCAACAACCCAGCCCCCTAATTGTGGAATGAATATGACACAATTACGTCGAAAATACTCTACATCATTAAGTTACAAACAACCTAGTTTTTATCAAATTTGTGTCTTGACTAGCAATTGTTCCTAGAAAATGTCAACAATGAACAAACATTCAATGATCACAAATAATAATACAGAAATTTACACGAGTTCGTAATAATCAAACAGTTCTAACAATCTCCTTCTAGAATCCGGCAGAGTTTATCAACGGGGCGGATCAGAATATTTGTCGCAGTTTTAACTTTAACTTGTCGCACAAGTCCATTGCAGTCCGGTATAGTTTCACAAATAATGCCCATAGGCCACGAGTTTCTCGGAGAATTAGAATCGACTATTAACACAACATCACCAATTTGCAAGTTCCGTTTGCTTTCTTGCCACTTCTGTCTTTCTTGTAAAAGCGGTAGGTATTCCCGTACCCATCTATGCTAAAACAGGTTTGCCATATATTGAACTTGTCTCCACCGTCTCCTGTGATAGATGTCGTCCTTATCAAAAACTCCTGGAGGCAGGTTCTGCTTCCGCTTCATTAAGAGCAAATGGTTTGGTGTAAGTGGTTCCAAATCAGAGTGGTGATCTGTATTCTTCGTGATCGGTCGATCGTTGATCATCTATTCGATTTCACACATCAGGGTATTAAGTCCTTCGTCGTCCAAGGTCTGTTCCCTTAGAACGCTGTTCATGGCCTTGCGAATAATTCGAATGATTCTTTCCCACACTCCACCATGATGTGATCCAGCTGGTGGGTTAAATTGCCAGTCTACATTCTTCTGTAACATTGAATTTTGAATCTGGTGTTGATTCCATTCCTCAATGGATCGGGCAAGTTCACGTTCGGCACCAACAAAATTAGTTCCATTATCAGAACGTATCTTCGTACCTTGTCCCCTTCTGGCAATAAAGCGTCGCAAGGCATTTATGTAAGAATCAGTGTCCAATGAAGCTGCTACTTCCAAATGTACAGCTCGACTTGCCAAGCAGGTGAATATTACGCCATAACGTTTCACACGACTTCTCTTTTGTTTTACTTCGAACGGTCCAAAGTAATCGACTCCTACTCTGCTAAATGGTGGTTCATCTGGAACGATACGATCCTTTGGTAGATTTGCCATCTTCTGCTCTTCAACTTTCGACTTGAATCGTCAACATGTAACACATCTTGATATCAGCTTCCTGATGGCTGACGGAGCATGAATAATCCAATACATTTCTCTTAACTTTGCCAACATATGGTTTCTACCACTATGCATCAGTTCTTGGTGAATTTGTCTAAGAATGATTGTTGACACATGATGATCTGTGGATAGAATAACTGGAAGTTTCATCTCTGCTGGAATACTTGACTGGTGTAGTCGACCGCTGACACGTAAGATTCCATCATCCAAAAATGGATCCAAGTTCCTGATTCGACTTCTACGATTCACATGAGAGTTTCCTGAAACAATAGCATTGATTTCTGTGTCAAATTCTTGTTGTTGAACAAATTTCAGTATTGACTTCTCTGCCTCTTTAAGGTCTTGGTGCGATAGAACACTCTTATCATATGATTCTTGTAATATTGGACTAGAATTGAGTCTTTTCATGTTCACACGCCTTAACAATTCTTTCCGCACTTTCAGAATCCATGCCACTGTTCGTTTCAACAAGTACCACGAAGAATAATGTTGAATCAACTTGTTAACACACTCTGTAGAATTGTCTGAATTCTGTTGCTCTGCGATGACTGCTCTGACGGTAACTCTTTTCACCTCTGGGTCATTGTCCAATAATTCTGTATCAGCGATCTCCATTGAATGTTTGGGCCACTGATCCCAATAAAAAAAACTTGGGGCCTTGATCCAGTTTTCTTGCATGATAAGGCTGTTGGCTGATATACCTCTTGATGCGTAATCAGCTGGATTGACTTTCGTGTTAATGTATCTCCAATTGCTTGGCTGCGATCCTTCATGTATCACTGCTAGTCTGTTAGCAACGAAAGTATGAAATCTTGCTGTTCTGTTCTGAATATAACGTAATACTGCCATACTGTCGGTCCAGAATATAACGTGATCGATGGGCATGTCTAGCTCGGTCAGTAACAACTTGTTGGTTTTGACGGCTATTGTAGCTGCCGTCAACTCCAGTCTTGGAATGGTTGTCTGTTTAAGTGGTGTAACACGAGATTTTCCCATGATGAAGGAACAATGACGTTCTCCGTCTGTATTCTCCAGTAGTAAGTAGGACACTGTGCCATACCCTGTTTCGCTTGCGTCAGAGAAGTGATGTAACTGCGTAATGACTGGATCGAATCCAAAGGGCTTGATACCCCTGTTCACTTTGAAGTCTTCTAGTTTCTGGAGGTCCTGGTACCAATGATTCCACTGAATTACGAGGTCATCTGGAATTCTATCGTCCCATCCTAATTGCATCTTGCAAAGTTCTTGAAGGATACATTTGGCCTTGAGTACGAATGGAGCCAAAAATCCTAAAGGGTCATATACACTACTGACCATCGACAGAATTCCTCGTCTGGTAAGCGGTTGTTCGTTCAATTCCAGCTTGAAGTGAAAGAAATCAGACTCGACGCACCACTGGACTCCAAGGGCTCTTTCAATCGGCAAAGTATCATAATCTAGATCTAAAGTCTTTACTTCTTTAGCTCTCTCTGACACAGGTATTGAGTTCATGACATCTCGACTGTTGCTTATCCACTTTGAAATGTGAAAACCACCTTTGTCTAAAAGTCTTTGTAAGTCTTTCACTAAGATTACAGCCTCGTTCACAGATTTGACAGACTTAAGACAATCATCTACATAGAAGTTTTTGAGAACGGTGTTAACAGTCTCTTCACTGAAATATCCTTTCCAATCCTGAGCTGTTTTTCGAAGACAAAGGTTGGCACAACTAGGTGAAGATGTTGCACCAAACAAATGCACAACCATTTGGTATTCAGTTACACTTTTCGAAGGATCTCCATCTTTCCACAATAGGAATCGAAGAAATGAAGCATCCTGGAGAGGTACACGCACTTGGTAGAACATGCTGTCAATATCACCCATTACAGCTATTTCATCTTCCCGAAATCTGATCAGAGTTCCAATAAGTGTGTTTGTCAAGTTAGGGCCTTGTAACAACTGATCATTTAGTGAAGTTCCCTTGAACTTGGCTGCACAATCGAATACAACACGCAGTTTATTCTTCTTGGAATGAAATACACCATGATGCGGCAAATACCACACACGTCCATCATTTTGTTGTAGGTTCTCAGTAGGAACTTGCTGTGCGTAACCTTCGCTGATAATTTTGTCCATAAATGCTTTATAACTGTCACAAAATTCAATGTTGTTTTCAAATTTTCGGGATAATGAAATCAGTCTCTGTTCTGCTTGTTTTCTGTTGTTAGGCATTGTAACAGTTTTAGATTTGAAAGGTAAGTCAATGATATAATGTCCATCCTCAAAATGAACTGACTTTTTTACCAATTCTAGGAAAGTTTTATCTTCCTTTGACGGCTCTGGAACATCATCGATCGTCCGCTCACAAAAGTCATGATTAAACTGGTATCTTATCTGTTCTTCTAATCTTGCATCAATGCGATTGACCGTGACGAATGTGTTGAAAATGCCATTTTCTGGAACTGTGTCGATTGGTCCATTGATTACCCATCCAAGGATAGTCTTCATAGCGAATGGACCATTGTCTTTACTAGGAATTATGTCCCATGGTTCCATTGCTTTAGGAACATTGACACCAATTAACAAACCGATATCACTATCTATTGGTATTCTGTCAATGTGAATGTCACTTAAATGCGGCCATCTTTGAAGGTCCTCCAGTGAAATTATGTCTTTCCTGGACACAGGTAATTCTGGTTGTGTGTAAATAGGAGGAAGATCTATTGGATTGTCACCATTCACGTCAGTTATTTCGAGTCCAGAGAGAATATAACAATTTTCTGTTGTCCCATGGTTGTCAGATTTAACAAAGTCTTTTTGCCTTCAACGTGAAGTAAGTTTGCTATTTTCTCTGTACAAAATGTTGCTGTACTCCCTGAATCCAAGAAAGCATATGTATTAATGTATTTGTCACTGTTTCTTGATTTCAGTCGCACTGGTATAATGGGAAGCGCTTGCCTCACAAGTTCCCCAGCCCCCATATGCGCTGCCGAAGACACAGATGCTGACGGTACAGACAATCTGTTGTTGTTCTGGTCCGGAGGTTCAAAGCTCTGTCGAGGATCGAAGT
Source organism: Magallana gigas (assembly GCF_963853765.1). Taxonomy (NCBI): domain Eukaryota; kingdom Metazoa; phylum Mollusca; class Bivalvia; order Ostreida; family Ostreidae; genus Magallana; species Magallana gigas. The sequence continues at coordinate 16,459,610 of NC_088853.1, read as the reverse complement.
GGAGTATAGAAGGATGAAATCTCTTACAATGAATACAATATGACTTGCGTTGACAAACTCCCTTCTGGTGTCCAGATTTTAAACAAGAAAAGCACAGTCCTTTCTTTTGTAAAACTGCATATCTGTCTTTCAGAGGAAGTTTCATAATGTTCTTGCACTCTTCCAAGGAATGTGACGAACCTTCACAATAGATGCATGGTTTCACAAAGGCACAACATTTTGGTTTGTATTGAACAGCAGCTGTGTGATTTTCTGTAGATGAATGGGACTCCATAGATTTTGTAGCAAAGTTCAGGCTCGGTCTTGAAAATGTGTTCACTTTTTCATTCTGTCGTTTTGGTGCACTTGAACTAGAATTCATGACTTCTTTTTTCATAGATAGGGTCATTCGCCTTTTTAGCTTCTTTGCGGACGAAGTTTACCAAGTTTTGAAATGTAACAGCTTCTTTTCTGTCCTTAAGCTCATACACCACATTTCGCCACTTTTCTTGTAAGTAGAATGGTAGCTTCCTAATTAGAAGTTTCATATTTTCTGAGTATTCAAGAACTCGAGCACTGTTTACGTTATTCACAGCAAATTGACACTCGGTTAAGAATATTGCATAAGAGTCTAATGCCTTCGAATTGTCTGGTTGAATTGCTGGCCAATCCAACGCCTTCTTGACGTAAGTATGAGCTACAACATCCGGATCACCATATCGATCCTTAAGTTCATCTAAAGCTTGTAGGTATCCTCTTGACGATTTACTACAAAAAATAGAGAAAAAATATTGTAAATAAACTAATTCAAAAAACACACACATACAAATTCATCCTAGTAAATATATGGTTGACAATGATGAAACGTATGACTATCAGATATATCAGTATAACCTAATTCAATTAATCACAATAAGATATGCATCTAGATACATAAATCTGAAATGCTCTAGCAAAGTTTGGCGACAGAAAAATGTAAACAAAGAGGCATAACTCTAGACAACCAAATGAGATAATATACATGTTGCAAATGGAGTTACCTCCCCTAATATATCAATTATAAACCTAACATAATCCAGCGAAGTTGCACACATGCATCATAATTACATATAAGTACCTCTATATAGCTTTATCAATATATCATTAATAATGACCTTGAAATATCCATGCATATGCATAATATAAAGTTAAGACATATCTTAGGAAGTCCATAAGATAAGACTGGAATAGTGTAAACGGATAAGTAATGAACTTAGAAAAAGGTTCTTTCCTAAGATATAACTTAGTCCTAAGTATGCTCTGTGAAACGGGCCCAAAGGGTACGATAACCTAATCATTTAAGAAATTTATCAAAAAGTAAAGCGTGTCGTTTTCACAAGCATGTTTAAAATTGACACGAATGGTTTTGGTGTCTGCTTATTAGTCAAAGCACAAGTCGTACAATTCACAAACAAAATGTTTTTAATCCCTAGAATTAACAACATTATTTGTACAATATTTATATAGGTTCCAAAATTGAACTGTTCTATTGGTTTTGTTTAATATATATTATATTGTAGTTCTTTTATTTTGAATGGAACTATAACAATGATAACATGCAGTACATTACATTAAAAAAACAAAATGAAAGTTCTATTGAATAAACTAAGTGCTGTAATCATACATATTTTAGAACGAAATTAAGTTTGTCAGCTACATATATAAAGCGTGGAGAAGCTTGTATAACTTCATATAAACAAGCATTCCGAGAGTATTGCATAAGCAATACACGTCCCCTACGGTTTGTATTATTCTATGAAAGCTTCCAAGCACACAACTATTTCAGAGCTATTGTAAACGAGATGTCATGCTTTAATCAGAGATAAAAGAACAGAGGAAATTAAAACTATATAGTTGATATAGAAATTAAATAGGAAATAGGTAAAATAATACTCTTCATTTCATCTCCAGTAATTTCGCCAAGTCTATTCTGTATTCGCTGGTAAAAATTTGTAAAAACAATGCACTGTTATGCACAATATCATTTCTTACCGTCTTCTTCAGCCCAACCCGACAACGAACCCGATTGTAATAATACAAAAAAACCCTGCCGATTAAATTTACAACACAATGCTTGACACTATTTTATAGAATTTATTTGTTTGTTAGAAATGATAAAAGGAATGGTACAGGAAAAGGAATGGTACAAGTAACGCACGATATTATTACTGACTACATACTGACCTCGTTTATTCAGTTACACACCGAACCCGATAACGAACCCAAACATTAAAAAATTGGAATATAAAAAATTAATTTTCTCGAAAAAATGTCAATCAGACGCTACAAAAGTGTAAACTTGATCTGTAGTTTGACATTTTGAAGCTGTTCAGCAAGTTTCATATTATTCCTCAAATGCATAAAGAAAAAAAGTGTGGAAAACTGAAGTGGGACAGACAGACGGACTGACGGACGGACAGACAGACGGACAGACGGACGGACGGACGGACAGACGGACTGACGGACGCAGAGGAAAGCTATAGTCCCCTCCGGTGACACCGGTAGGGGACTAATAATTCAGTGTTTAATCTATCTTTCTGTAAGTTTATTAAGAAAAATGTCTTTTTCTGCTTTGCTTATTGGAGTCACATTAAGCATGTTTTATATTATTCATTTAGATTTGAATGGTCGAATAATGAATGCAAATGATCACACGGGTAAAACGTTATGACAGTGTTTTGTGTATTTAACACATGATTGCTTCAGAGAATACTTTGAAATAGATACTGTGCCTTAGAAAATAATCTACATTTTACTCTTACAGCGTAGAAAATGTATAAGCACACACTAGTCAAAGAAATTATTTGTGAAGTTGTGTTCATATCAAATAGGAAAGAAATGGGGACGAAATTTTATTCCTTTATTGTCTTTCTTTTCCGCCCTATAGAAAGCCATACTATAGAATCTCCGATCCTCAGCAATGTTCGATAACTCTAAACTATCCGGAAGGTTTTTGTATTTGTTACACACATTCGCCTTTTATTTAGATACTTAATTGTTCCTGAAGTATTTTATTTTATCATTTTTTTCAACAAATATTCATTGGCAGTGCCTCTCGGCTTGCAGACGAACTTTGCAACCTTCTTGTTAGTCCCCTACCGGTTTTCACCGGAGGGGACTATAGCTTTCCTCTGCGTCCGTCAGTCCGTCTGTCCGAAAATTAATTTTTTATATTCCAATTGTTTATGTTCGGGTTCGTTATCGGGTTCGGTGTGTTTTGAATAAACGAGAATAGTATGTAGTCAGTAATAATATCGTGCATTATTTGGACCATTCCTTGTATTGTTTCTAACAAACAAATAAGTTCTGTAAAATAGTGTCAAGCCTTGTGTTGTAAATTTAATCGATGGTTTTTTTGTATTATTACAATCGGATTCGTTTTTGTGCTGGTCTGTTGATTCGGGGTACAGATGATATTCATAACAGTGCATCATTTTCGCAAATTTCTACAAACCGGTAGGGGACGTGTATTGCTTATGCAATACTCTCAGAATGCTTGTATTATATATAGAGAGCGTCTATTTTTCTAAAATTTTTGTTTTAGGTAATTTTGGGGCAATAAATAGATAAATTAGATTAGAAATATGTCATAAAAGGATAATTTAATTTTTAAAAAGAGTAAAGTGCCTGGGTCTTTATGCTTGGGGGTGGGGTGGAAAGGGGGGGGGGTGTGGGTGGGGGCGATCTTGTCCTCAAGCACCTGTGTTGTAAACAGAAAATTCGCCTACCCATGTGTAATAAACCCTTTAATGTGTTATTCATGCATTTAGAAGTCCTTGCAACCTGAATGCCGCGATCAAAATTAAAGCCGTAACGTTCGAGACAGGTGTGCATGTTTAAACGTCAGTAGCAATTGAAGAGCGATCAAAAAAAATATGGCGACCAAATGTTTTTATGAATTCATGTCAAATTTAAGTTCAGTTGCGAAGCAATTATTTTTTATTCATGCATCATTATCCAACAATCGACAAACAAGTTGTACATTTTTTTTTAAGCAGGGTGTTAGCGCGAGGGGGTCTTTAATGTGAGAGGAAGCCGGTGTGCTCGGAGATGCGTTCGGTGTATTTACCAATAAAAACACAACAAAAGATAATTAAAATAGTAAATAAATACATTAATACGATATTTTTATTTACTATAAACGTTCCTTAAACGCCAATGACTGCTCTGTATTTTCTACCTGGTGATTGGTTCGTGCAAACAGATGTCGAAATGGCATATTTGTCGCCATATATTCCTAGAACCAGAGTTTACAATACTGCTTAAGTATGTACTTAAAATGTTTTTAACAATTCGGAAACATTTAATCCTTTAAAAAATATTTTTTTTAATCCTTGAATACTTTAGTCATTGTTTAACTTAGCGTTCCATGTGTTGAAATGTGATCCATTTTATTTTATATTTTTTTTATTCATACAAATCTGTATACTGGTAGGTGATTTCATTATTTTCATAAATTGTTTTCATAGTAATATCTTAAGGCAGCATGTTTACTCTGCCCAAAACTGATTATCTTGCACGTTCAAGTTCTTTATTCCAAGATTTATAAATTACACAGTTCTTTGGTATTTGAAGTATATGTAGATAGTAACTGTTTAACTTTATAGATACTTGGTTTTCGGGAGTAGTATTTTTTAATATACTTTTCTCTTAAACTACGAAAAGATTGACAAATAAGTAAAAAAAATTAATTCATCTTCAATCTCAGTTAAGTTGCAAAAGTCACGTGTTAAATTATCACACCCCCCTGTTTCAATCTTTAGGTCATGTGAAGACAACCATAATTAATTTACGATATTTTACATGAATTGATTTCTTTAGATAAACTTGCAAACAAAAGTAGTCAACAACATGTTGATACAATATACATTTTGATGCATTGCATATAACATGAACAACTTTTTCTTTAAAGTCATCAAACATTCTATCATATAATATGATATCTTACATGACAGATTCTTTCATACATATCGCACTGGGATATAAATTCACCATGCCTAAGGTAGCAAGGGACAGTTTCGGATAAAGTACCCGTCAATATTTTTGTAAAATTGAGAGTTGTTGTACTTGAAGGCTTATGAGTGTTGCTAAAATTTATGAAATGATTTTTAATGATTATCTCTAGTTAAAGGGGTGTCTTTTGTTGAAATTGATATGCAATATGTAGGCTTCATATCTTAGGTACATGAGAATCAGAAGTAAAATGCGAAACCTGTGGCTATGACTGTTGTGTTGACTTGACACAGTGCAATTGCAAGTTACAGACAGGAGGTAAAATAACACGAAAAGTAGGTGGATGGGACATTGTAAACTATACACCGGTATGTTTCTGACATGTGATAGTGCAACATGCACGCGGTACGGAAGGTCAACCCTCTGCAGGGAAATAGCTGGGTGAGGTCTAAAAAGCTGAAAAATCATGAAAAATTAGCAAAAAATGAAAGGGTCGAAATCTCATAAAAAACCAGTATGTAGAGAATTTTACAGGTTTTGACTAGTAATTTTCTTCAGAAATTGGTGATTGGCCTTATAAATAGTGAATTAAAGGTATTTGTGCTGAATGGGACCTGAGGAAATTCTAGTTACAGAGTTCCGAAGACATGCATCCTTTGGCTACAAGGAATCGTATCAAAAACTGTCCCCTGCCACACTAGGTGCAGAATTCTTTGATTACTTGATAAAGTAAAACGTAACTGGATTACCCACTGAACCAGATACATGTACTAATTATTTAAATAAACCATACAAAAACAATCATTAACCGGCCAAATGAAAAAAATATTCTATTTTCAAATGTATATCAACAAAGATTTTAACCTTCAACACATAAAATGTTCTGTATTATAACGCATGCTCAGCAACAAAACTTTTAAACTACGTACAGTAACCCCAACAAATTGTTTAATTACTATAAATAAAAGCACATACTTATATTATTTTAGTGATAAAGAAAAGTCTCGAATGTTATTATATTACAAAACAATACCAAGCACAACGATATCATATGATTCACAGTTCATACCCAATATTAACAAACATAAAACAGAAGTTTTAAAAACAAAAGTAAAATCTGTTTGTTTCTAGGTATGACTTAACAAATTACGTACGTGTTATTCGTACAAAATAATAAAAAAATCCCAGGCAACATATATTCCAAATAATTTTTAACATAACGACATAAATCTGTTGAATATGAAGTCACACACTTAATGTTCATAGCGGCGTATGTACCTTTGAAAAAAAATGGATACAGAGGGACGCATATATTTATAAAGTAAAATCCGGTTATAGCAAAGTCCTAGGGACAAACGAATTTACTTCGTTATATCAGTAATTCGTTCTATCCATATAACGAATTGTGATAAAAGGGGTTTTTTTTGCTGTCATTGATTATGAGTGCAAAAAAAACATAATAAATGAGAGCAAAGTAGTTTATTTTTTCTTTATATCTAGAGAATGATTTACGTCGTTAGTTGTATTTTCTCCAGTTTGATGTTTCATTTGTTAAGTGCACAAATAAAATAATTAAAATAAATTAAACTAAAACGAATAAGCGAGAACTGCTTTCTTAGAAAATGTTGAGGACTTGTCATTAGCTGAAATAAAAAGATTGACAACGTGCACTTATATTCCATTGATTGTATTCGACTAGGTAGCCTGTTCTTGACACAAAACGCTGCTGCTAGCTGTTAAAAGTTATATTATTTTAGTGATAAAGAAAAGTTTCGAATGTTGTTATATTACAAAACAATACTAAGTACAACTATATCATATGATTATCAGTACATACCCAATATAAACAAACATCAAACAGAAGTTTAAAAAACAAAAGTAAAATCTGATTGTTTCTAGGTATGACTTAACAAATTACGTTCGTAGCTGTTAAAAGTTATATTATTTTACTAGAATGAGCGATGTGGCCCTTGGGCCTCTTGTTTTATGATGAATTGTTTCAAAAGAAATGCTTTCATTTATTGTCTGTTAGGTTTTGCAATAAAATGCACATCAGTGTGATATTTTGATTAACCCTGCTTTAGTTCTCTTATAACTTTTTCCGCCTCAGTTGGCTAATTACCTCACCTAGTGCAAGTGCACCAAGAGGGAAATTCAGGTTGATGTGGCTGTAATGTGTCAGACAGGGGTTTGATTGCTCCAAAATGTCCAACATAAAATTGGCATATCTGTTGGCTATTTGAACTTAAATATGTTGACACAGGTCCAATGTCATGTTTTGAATATGTCTCTGAATAAAACAATATTAAACATTTTAAAGTGCAATTCTCCAATGTACACGTGGAACTTAGGTTTTTTTAGACAAAAATGGCTTATATAACTTCTATTTATACATAAATTTGCCTTTGCCACCTCTTCTTTGTTTTGTGTCTGTTTAGGGCAGTGAAATCTGACCTCTCTTCGTGTCTGTCTACCCCGTCCGCGTCCGAGTCCACTTGTAGATCTAGATCTTCTGATGACAGATCTCGGTCTCCCTCTATCATAAAAATCCCCAGCAGTTGACGATGATGATTAAAATATTACAGAAATAACGTCTAATCTATAAATGCCGTATTCGTCATATTGTCTAATTTACATTCTTTGTCATTTTTCACAATACGACATCACTTCTAAATAAACCGTTTTTAATAGGTTTAAATGCAATGTAATCTATTATTTGATAAGCAGAATGCTTACTTCCGTTATTATTATTAACATATATCTCTTGAAATAAACACCCAATATTTGATAATCATCCATAATACAAATGTTACTAACCCCAGTTCCCATGTCTTGTCGTGAAATCGAAAGTCAGGTGATCTTGTCTGTTAAATATTCAGACTTAATTTCGGAGAGTTTTGTTTTGTTTGTTTCTCGTTTTTAACTTAAGAACATTGTTCTTATAATCAAAGAAACAATTAGAATATTCATTTATAAATACATTTATAATACGAAATAAGTGCTTTATTGCCCAAAAATATGTTTCATAATCGGACTAATCAGTTTTGTACAAAGTATAAAGTCAAAATCACTAACATTCAAGCCAGTCACTAAACGCCTATCCATTTACTACGCATCTCAATCTTGCGTATTCCTTTTTTCATAAAAACAAAGTGGATCAAAGCCATACGGGTGTAACATCAGTTTAACCAAAAAGATAACCTATAGACTGTTGAGCTCATGAATGAAAAAAGTTGCATTGACCGAAGAGTCAGAGTAAGCGTATTAGGAATCCGTTATGACTGGGTTTTTTTTAAATACAAAATTACTGATATTCTAAATAACCAATTACTATTCTATATTTCTGAAAATGTTTAAAGCATTAAAGGATGGTTTAAGGGGGCGCGCTCAATTGAAACCCTTCTTATTCCGGATGTATTATTCCGTCCGCTTACTTGGTTTGGTAGATTACACTTAGAAGGCCTTTTTATCCTTCCGCACCAAAGATGGGATGATAGAATTCCGGTAAGGCGTCAAAAAGTAATAGACGTTTTCAAAGTCGTCCCCTACCAGCTGGACTTCAAACCGGAATGCTATTCTTCCCTCTTTGTAAATACCCTGGAATCACTCTTTCCATACATTCAAATTCTATAAAAGCCACAAATGCAGTAATTAACGAGGCCGGGTACAGAACGAGCACGCACGCTTTCGCGCAACGTTTCATTTGTATTGTGACGTCATCTTTTTGCTTGGTTGATGCCATGGCGTGATAGTTTCAGCTGCAGATATTCAGCGAAATTTGTTTAAAAAAGCTTGTTTGGTGCGTAAAATTGATATTATATTGTGGAATAAACATAAATGTCTTGAAGTATAAACTAGATTTGAGCTTCGGTCGAAAACGTGAATAGGATTCAGCAAGCCTAGCCCTTTGTCACGTTTTCTTAACCCGCCCAAACATAGCTTAATTCATATATTTCAAGACAGTAACCATGTAATTATATATTTTTGACCCTTAATATGTGATGTTATATATTTAATTATTACTTAGATATGTCTAGATATTTTAATAATACTATAAAGATCACCATGTTCGCCTTTGTCAAATAAAAAATAGCCATTATCTGACAAATCTGGGCAATTGGGCATACAAAAACCAACTTTGATAAAACTTCTGGAACAAACCAGGAGGTAAAAGGTTTTTTTTTATTTGACCATTTGATGTCTTTTACCAATAACTTTAATATGTAGAACAGAAAAAGAAATCCCTAGGGTAAACGTTTTTAAAAAATGTAAAAAATGTGCAAAATTGATACATTTCAAGTAAAATCCCATAGGGTTCTATGTTAAAAATTAACAAACTTTGAAATGACTCCTTAATCAAACGGTGTGGTAAATGTCTTTTTTTTTTATCTTAAAATATTGATTATATCAGTCGATATTCATGTAAAAAATTTCATTCAAAAATCTAGGACTGAACAAATTAGACCCGGCCTCGTTAATTTGTTGTTTTCATGTTTTACTTGTCCAGTTTAAAAAACCGACAATACTACTCCGTACTGGAAAAAGCCTATACTGTATATAATGATTAACGCCCAGCATTGTATTTGTCTTTCTACTACAATTCTTAAAATGATGTACTGAAAATGATTAACTGAAATAAATCCCAATTGACAGACTTATTGTTTATTGTTCATTTAACTACAACAAACAACAGCAGAAGTTGGGTCCGCAGTGCGTTTTGGTACACCCATCATTGCCTCCATAGATCCATGTGTTTATCCATTTGTTGTTAGCAGTGTTTTTTGGGCCGCGATTACCAGGATATATGTGAAGAGCATTGAAGCATTGAGGGCTACCAATAAAAAAAAAGAAAGATAAGTATAATATATTGGTATACAAATCAATTATTAGTATATATATTAAATCCTCTTTTGAGTGTTCGGTGTACCAATGTTGTTGTCTGATATATATATAGATATATTTATAAAACTGCAGTATTATTTACTTACGCTCCGTAACCGCCATTAGTTTCATCCATGGTGGTTACATATGAACAGATATCTTTACACGACTTACCCACCATGACAGTCGCGGGGAATGGCGGGGGTGTATCTTCTAGTTGATGATAGACCAATGCAAGCAGATGTTGCAATGGCATGATCATCGCCAATGCTTCCAATGATCTGCGTTCCCCACACTTAAAAAAAAATACTCTTATGAATTTAGAACGGCAAATCAAATTGAAAGGATATGCTATTGTTAGGTTATTTCATCTTTGATAATATGTCTATTATATATTTAAACCCAATCTGATTCTGTTTTGCTGTGGTCTGAGTCTTGGAAAAGTTACTAAAATTTAAAAGGTAGACGAAACGAGTAAAAGATACCCCCTGGATGCAGAAAAAGTAAATTGTTTTGTTAAGATTTGACGGCTAGTTTTTTTTTTTAATGCAAAAGATTGGAAATAGTAAACATCCTGAATACCAACTTAAAGGGTTTATTCAGTTTAAATGACGCTTGTGAGTATTGACCTCTGTTAAAGCACAAATTTAATCCATTTTAACTCAACAAATTGAGTTCAAAGGGAGATAATGATAACAATTATATATATATGTGTATGTATTGATGTTTTCATTTATTTTGTTTCAGGCAACAATAGAATTTTTAAGGTTACTTAATAATTAAAACATAATTTGATTAAGATACTAATTAGATTAGATTAGATTAATTAGATTAATTAATTAGAATATTAAATTAAAAAAAATATTTAATTGTAACCAAATGAGTAATTTATCTGAAATGTAGTCTTTTTAAATAAATGGAGTTTTATACTGCTACGTTTTTATTGTTCCCACTTAACGAGGCCGGGTCTAATTTGTTCTGCCCTAGATTTTTGAATGAAATTTTTTACATGAATTTCTACTGATATAATTATTATTCTAAGATAAAAAATAAGACATTTACCACACCGTTTGTTTAAGGGGTCATCGCAAAGTTTGTTAATTTTTAACGTAGGACCCTATGGGATTTTGCTTGAAATGTATCAATTTTGCACATTTTTTACAATTTTTTAATCTTCTGCCCTAGGGATTTTTTTTTCTGTTCTACATATTAAAGTTATTGCAAAAAAGCATCAAAAGGTTAAATAAAAAAACCGTTTCACCTCCTGGTTTGTTTCAGGGGTCTTATCAAGGATGTTTTTGTATGCCCAATTTCCCAGTTTGTCAGATAATGGCTATTTTTTATTTGACAAAGACGAAAATTGCGATCTTTATGCTATTATTAAAACATTCAGACATATCTAAGTAATAAATAAATATACAACATCACATATTAAGGGTCATTAATATAAAATACATGGTTACTGTTTTGAAATATATGAATTAAGCTATATTTAGGCGGGTTAAAAAAAAACTTGACAGAGGGCTAGCATTGCTGAACCCTCTTCACGTTTTCGACCCGAGCCCAAATATAGCTTATGCTCCGAGACATTAATGTTTATTCCACAATAGGGTAAACTATTTTCAAAAATTTCGCTGAATATTTGCAGTTGACACTATCACGCCGTGGCGTCAACAAAGCAAAAAGATGACGTCAAAGTACAAATGAAACGCTGCGCGAAAGCGTGCGTACTCGTTCTGTACTCGGCCTCGTTAAGATTTGCGGCGGGTTTGCTTTTGTCATCAAATTCTGTACGCAATTTTAAGAACTTGTATGCCTCTTTTTTGCACATTCGTTTATGACGTCATAACGGATACAACTCAAGTTTTCCTGTTAAACCCTAAAGACAAAAGATCGGGGTGATAATAAACTTATCATTTATATCAATGTCATTAAAACAAGACAGTACTACTCGTTCATATTCATTCTACATGTACGAATAAAAATAATAGGAATGCACATTGAAGGCAACACATCATAATTATGCTGAAAATCAGCAAGAATTGGAGCGTTATTTTTCAGTCAATGTAAAGTGCAAACTGTAAATAAAAACGGGCGGTGTTGTCTCAAACCAAACATGAAACACAGAAGAGAGAGAGAGAGAGAGAGAGAGAGAGAGAGAGAGAGAGAGAGAGAGAGAGAGAGAGAGAGAGATATTTTGGTCCTCGGCTTCGGCAATAATTCCTTAACAATATTATTGATTAGTTTTTGAATCAATTTGAATTATTGAATTAATATAATATTAAATAATATATCAATAATATATTATTATAGTATTACATGTAACCATTTTGTCCGAAAAATTGGGAAGAGTACAGTCGGCGAGTTATATTTTCTTAGTTGTGTAGATCTTGATAAGCAAAATAAATGCACATTGAAGGCAACACATCATACTTATGCTGAAAATCAGCAAGAATTGGAGCGTTATTTTTCAGTCAATGTAAAGTGCTAACTGTAAATAAAAACGGGCGGTATTGTCTCAAACCAAACATGAAACACAGAAGAGAGAGAGAGAGAGAGAGAGAGAGAGAGAGAGAGAGAGAGAGAGAGAGAGAGAGAGAGAGAGAGAGATGTTGGTCCTCGGCTTCGGCAATAATTCCTTAACAATATTATTGATTAGTTTTTGAATTAATATAATATTAAATAATATATCAATAATATATTATTATAGTATTACATGTAACCATTTTGTCCGAAAAATTGGGAAGAGTACATTCGGCGAGTTATATTTTCTTAGTTGTGAAGATCTTGATAAGCAAAATAAATGCCCAAAGCTTACAAATATCAACCGTTTTCTAGATTCGTGATTATAATATATATTAGATTTAACTTATATTTCGACCAAGTAAATTAATATGGAAAAGAGGAACAGGATAATCTTGCACTTGCACTTAACAAATTTGATGCATTCCTTCCCTTCGTGATTTTATATATTTAAAAGATTATGTTATGCATCATCTGATTTAGAATAAAAGTGTAAAAGTTAGCTTTTCTTGTTAATATTTTTTAAATTTCAACCAAACACATATATTCATGTATATAAAACCGGAGGTACACGAGCGGCTGCGCCCCTAAGTAAAAGCTTTGAATTCATAATAAAAATATGTTTAATCTCTTTCATATTCTCAAAAAGTGTCTTAAATTTTTTTTAAAGAAAGATATATGTTTCAGCAAGCTTATGACGGTAGGTGGTCTAATCACTAGGAAAACTGTGACTTTATGTAATTTTTTTTCTCTTTTCTGTAGTTTTGTGGAGAATATTTATGTAAAAAGAAACTGCATCGTTCTTTTAGCTTTAGAAGTCCTGAATTTAGTGTTTAAACGATTGCTATCACTGAGTAAGCGGAACAGGTTTAACATTGTTGACGTCGAACTAATGCTACTCTAATGTTTGGTAGAATAATCAGAAACATTACATAAAATAGCAAAAAATCTAACGAGAACACGTATGATTTTTTACATTCATAATTTGTAAATCACGTTTTCTGTACACATAGAAACAGTTCATAAATTTAATAGGATATTTGCAATTTCGCAAAATAACTCGATTTCGAATATAAAGAGAAATATGCTCATTTTTCCTATATATTTCCTTAGAAAAGCGTCAAAACAGCACCACAAACAAAGTTTAGAGCGGCGTTGCATAAAAAAAAACGTACTAGGCAAATTTGATCAAAACATTTAAATAATGATCTGTATATCCTAAATAACGATTTAACAAATTTTCAGGGCACGTTTGATCGTGAGATTTGTTATGGGGTAAACCTGCGACCCACCTTAAATAGAACTATAACCTTTGGAAAAGAATGAATCCTGCATTGAACATATTCAGTGTTTCCTGAAATTGAAACTTCCGGACTTAATGTTTTTGGTAAACAATTTTTTTCAAACAGTTTGAATTAAATTTTGTTTTCATTAAATTACTATTCAACCGCTTTTCCAAAAATATAGGATACAAATGAAACAAAGACATACATCTAGTACTATAAAATATTTCTCTTAACATTATTCCTTTACCATAAATTTACAGTACTCATCTATCATGAAACCAACAAAAATGTTTGAAACCATGTTGAACAGTTGCTTCTTATATCTATATATTAATCAGCTGACAAACTGTGTCTGAACAAACATGGATATACACATTTTTTATACTCAATTTTCAGGGAGTGTCTCATTTGAACACAAACGCATATTTGCACATCTTGTTAATAAAAATGACTGCTTGCAATCCAAATCAATCGTTTGATTATAGTTTAAATTTGTTATTGATACTTAAATATGTTGTCTTCGATTAAAGCGCATGTTGCTATTTATTCACAAAGGGTGGGATAGTGTTTGTTCATCAAAATAATGATAATTTAAAAGAATTGGTTAACAATAGAATAGTAACATATTTCATATTAACATGTGGGTGCGCTAAGCATCAATGGAATCATTTGTAATAAATATTGTATTTATCCGTTCTATATTTCTGAACATAAAATTAACAATGTCTAAATAAGCCTTTCTATAATTCAACAACTAGGCCGAGGTAACAAGGACATTTAATATAAAGTAACTCTGAATATTTTTGACGGACACACACTGGTTGCAGTAATATGTATATAAAAACAATATCCTAAATTATAGTTATACCAATTTAACCTTAAAATTCTCGACTGCGAGGAATAAAATCACAATGTTAGATATCTAATTGCCCGATAACAGTAATGATAGGGATTCTTTTTTATTTGTCGATTCATGTTGTTTCCAAGGATATGAAAAGATTTACAAAGAAGAAAGGATAACCTTTGAAACGAAAACATATGTCTTATATATTATCACTTATTTTTATATTACTTTATGCGATGATTCTATTTTTTTCCCTTTTTTAATTACACTACATCTTCAAGAACACTTCTTTTTATAACTTATTACCCGTATATACAAAGATTAATAATGATTTAACTTCTATAATGCAGACTTATTTTATAACTCTTGTCCAAGAGAGATTTACTATCTCTGCAGTTATCAATACTAGCACAGATTATTGATGCATTAATCGTCTTGATGTTTATTAAAGTATTCCAAAGATAAAGTCAAATATGGCTCTATGTTCGAGTTTTCTCAGTACTTTGATAATTTTTCTCGTTTGCTGATAATTTCTACAGGCTAATTGGCTGCTGTTAGTGGCTGCAAACTGAGACTGGTGTCTCAGTTATCTACCTTCTCTTAGAAAAACTCGTTTGACATGGTAAAGTAAGTTTACGAAACAAACATACTTTCATTTGAAAAGCATTATAAGGGGGAGATAATTTTACTTTAATAACACATTACTTCGCAGTTTCATTTCATAAAATATATTGTACCATCTGTTATTTATCGGATTAGCATGGGAACAAGTGAGCTACATAATAATGACATTGTCAATATACACAGGAAATAACTCGCCAAAAATAGTTTGCCTCATCAAACATCGCTCTGCACTATTTGACTCTAGCATAATAGACAATATGTGATATTAAAAAATCGTTATGATGTAAATGAATTTCAGACTGGACGTATTGCCTTTAAATTAGTGCATGAATAAAGTCATTACCGATCTTCAATTTGGCTGCACAGGACATCTCGTTCAAACGAGTGCACAGGATGGGAAAAAAGACGAGTTTCGAACGAAACAAAGAAAAATTGTGGCTGAATCCTTATTCTTCAGGGATAGAAAACTGGTATGTTTCCAAGCACCCAAGAAACTAAAAGGATCCAACATCTGGGTTAATGAGCAGTTCCCACCAGAGATAAGGAGAAGAGAAAGACATTATACCCTATTAAGAGAAAGGCCAGAAAGACCCGTCATCGAGTGAAGCTTGTGAGAGATAGCCTCTACGTATACATTGACGGGCGGCTTTGTGTCACCAGCAATAAACTAATATATATATATATATCTCTCTCTCTCTTTAATTTCTTTCAAATCTGAAAATTTGTGTATCGTTTAACATTGTTACAACCAAAACAATTTACCCCCTAACATTCCAAGTACCATTGCCTAAATTGAAATTAAAAATATAAATCCCATGACTAATAGGATGAATAATATGTACACTAAATTCTAATTAAGCATTGAATCATTTTGCTTGAAAGATATAGTCTCCTAATTGCAGCAATGTGTGCACAGGTATTGAGTTATCCACGTTAGCGAAATATTGAAATTTGTATTCACACACCGCTGCAGTTATGTGACTATATTAAAAAAAATTAAATGCTTATTTTTTAACTTCTTGCATTGTATGCAAAAGTGATTTATACGTTAAAAATCCTATTTGATACAAAGGTTCAGTTTATATGAATGGAAGAGCTACCTTTACAATTACAAGCAAGAAATTTGACCTTTGCTGGTATTGTTGTATTTTACAGCGTTCAACATTTGTGGCGTTGTAAGAACACTCGTCATTTTAACCGTTATATACTCTTTGTGTATTGCAGTGTTATAACTGCAGTATCTTTCAACACACCTTACATGCAAAAAAAATGTAAATATGTCTATAAATAATACGATTTAATACTGGAATTAGACACAGTTTGAAGCTATGCAATTCGGCCAACTGAAAATGGAATGAAGTTAAATAGAAGGGGTAGGTATATTTTAAAACATGTTTTACAAAGGGTTAGAGAATACAAGGTTTTGCTGTTGGGTTTTTGTTTACGCAAAAAGCCCAAAATAGGGCTCCTTAAATCTTTGTTTATCATCAAGGGAGGATTTATGTACTTTAAGTTTACTTTAAACGTATTCTACATATTTAAGAAGGAACTACCCCTCCCCCTTCCTTTATTATATTGCTATCAAATTGTATAGATACCAACAACAACAAAAACAAAATTCAACCCCCACCCCAAAACATATTTCGAATTGTACAATCTACTCTTTAAATTATTCTAAATACTGTAAACTTGGTTACTTTCGCCCCTTGCAATGTTCGCCCTTCTACACTTTAAAACAATTTCGGACAACCTTGAATTTGCCTATGAACAGTATTTAGAGAGAGATAATTAAAGACGTCAATATTGGCCCTGTATTGAATTTGCCCGTGACAAAGATTTCGAAGGGACAAAAATTAAACATAAGCAAATATTTCCTTGCATGTAGTATATCATGTAGGCTTGGAGATGGAGCGGGATAATGATTTTCTAACCGGGTTTTCCAACGGAAAAATCCGGTTATTAAAGTGATGAAAATGGCGGGCGGGCGGGCAGGCGGCTGCCAAAAGGGTTCCCTTATTGTACGTGTAACTCCTCCTACAGTTTTCAAGATAGGAAGTTGGTTTCTTAGCAGATTAATTGTACATGTATCAGAGGTGTGCATATTGCTAAGATTTTGATTTCTGATAATTTATGAAAAAAATACCAGCAAAATATTGCACGTAGGGTACCCTCAATGAACGGATAACTCCTCCTACAATTTTCATGATAGGAAGTTGTTCTTTTGCAGATCAATTGTACATATATCAGAGCTGTACATATTGCTAGGATTTTGATTTTTGATAATTTATAAAAAAAAAAATACCAGCTTTTCAACTTAGTCATTTTTGGCAAAATATTGCATATAAGGTACTCCATTTCACTGGATACGGTAGGTAGTGTTTATCAAATCAGGGTTGACATGGATAATGGATAATGTTCACATAAAGGAAACCTGGTCTGCTGTCACATTTACATCTTTTCACTTGTTTTTACATTTTACTAGAGCAAGGGTATGCCTGTCCTAAATACTGACGACTACTTTATATAAAATGTTCCTTGCTACTTCAGCTTAAATCACTATGTCAAATTATTAAAAAAACGTATTAAGACGTTGTTATCCTTATGTTAACCAATGTAATATCTGTAAGGAATGACTACACATAACATTATGAAATGTTTCAATCCTAATAGTTACCGATCCTTTCAGGTGATCGTTATTTACATAAAGGGGCACTATCCCACCCATTAGAAATCAATAGTAACTCGTGCTTAAAACGAATGCAACATATTCACATATTTATGAAAATTTTTAACTATAATTGAATGATTGATTTGGCTCGACAGCTGCCATTATTAATAACAAGATGTGCAAATATGCTAACGTATTCATTTTTTGACGGAAAACAAGGGGATATCTCAAGAAATGTTAATATATCCGTGAGATGTATATTCCTGTTTTTTCGGACACAGTTTGTCAGCTGATTTAAAAGATTTTTGTTGGTTTCATGAAAGATAAGTACTGTAAAACGTATGATTTTTTTTTTGTAACGTCACTGAAAAGCTGTCTCGGTATAAAAATATATATTCTAAAACACATGACTTCAAAACGTTAGCAGTATTATTTTGACTGATATCAAACTTTATGCTCTTTTGCATACTCTGGTATGAAAAAAAATATCATACATGTATATACAATCGTTCTAAATTGTCATTAAAAATATCAAATATTTCAATAATGCCTAAAATCTTCATGTGTTTATTACCATCGCTAGCACGTTTTTATAATTCAATGATTTAAAAAAAAAACCTTGAACATTTCATATTGCCAGCAAACGGATATAGACTTATTCAACACATTTTCAAAATATTAATAATCTATATAATTATGGCATAATATAAAAAGAAAACTAATATTGTGTTAAAAACTAATGTTAAAAGACAATCTATTTTGGCAGCAATTGGCACTACGGTTCTAGCAATTGGGGAGGAGCGTACAATTGCGCAAGCAGCTTGCACTGGATTGGGGTCGGAGAAAAGATATACCGCTGCAATTCCTCGAGCACGATGGGGAAAGTCATATCAGGATATTTATAGCTCAATAACATGGACGATGATAATGAATTTCCCTGAGCGTGAGTATTCAACGTACAAAAACATTATACAAAAATGTACGTTTAATTGTAGCAAAGAAAAAATATATTACACTCATTTGTTTTGAACGCGTTGTTCAAATTCAGATAAACTAGAAACCTAAGCAACATCAGCTAGAAACAGTAAACTTTTCTTTTTACCTTATAAGGAGGAGTAAGCATCCCCTGTTGATCGGCCACACTGGTTAAAAATAATTAAAGAAACGTGCTGTTTATTTTACATTTTGTTGATAAAACTTGATATACATTGGATGTACTGGCATATAAAGGAAAATGTATTCTTGTACATTGTAAATTTTAATTTTGAGGGGGTACAGACACGCAATTGAAGGCAAGATAAATTGATAATATATATATATATATAATGATATATGTTAGACAAAAGTCCTAGACGTTAGACAATTTACTATAAAAATAAAGAAAAAAATCTTGTACAAAAACCTATTCAAAACACACAATAATTCACTGTAGCAAGCACATGCAAATCAGAATGAAATGTATGAATGCCATAATTATCAGTTTAACTTCTTCAGCTAGTCATAATGAGATATGCATTTACTATACATGGAAATCTGAATTACCAAAGCAGGGTCTATTATGTTTGACAATTGACAAATGTAAACAAAGAGGCATAATTCTAGAAAAATGAAGTTAAATTTAAATCCAGATTTTCCTCTGTGTAATATATGTTTACGTCTGAGGTCCTGTAAACATGCAACCCGTGATCGTAATATGAACAAACAATCCTTAAATTGATTTAAGATATTTCATACATTGAGGTATCAAACCGATTGGTTTTTAAGCTAAAAAGCTGAATGTAAGAGAACTTTTCTTCCACAATTTTATCTGACTTAACAAAGAAAGTTGAAGAACGTTGCTAACTTTTTATCCAACAATTGCTCAGTTATTTTCATACTGTTTAATGAACATCGTTTTATAATCGAGGTACACATGTATTTATAAATAAAAATGATATAAAATATGCTACATAAAATATAACTGTTTTGATCAAAGACATGCGACTTTCGATAACGGTTTTGTCGAATGAACTTTAACAAATAATTTTATTAAAATGTTTATGATTTTGAATGTAGATGCAGAAAAATAGCTCCACAGGAAATTCGGATTGACTTTACTTAAAGCTACAGTTCCATCCACATACAAAATGCCAATGTACAGATCTGTGTCTCCTTTTCGTTCGTCAATCCGCCTATACATCAACGTCAGACCAAACCACATTAACCTTGGAATTGAATTGATTGCTTTTCTATTATTATAACTATTTTAAATTTTTTTTATTTTGTCTACAGCCAAACCTGCCGCCAATGTTAAAGGTGAAAATAATTTTCCAAGAATTCAAGAGATAGAGAGAGAGGCATAATCTCAAATCTGAAATAACACTGATGTGATTTTTTTTTCAGGGATGGCCATCTATCACGTTTGTATTTAAATTTTGAGTTTCAATTATAGTTTATAACCATTTTAACAAGAGCTAGAACTTCGGATAGTAATGTGACATAGGCATGTCTATTTCATAATTGACCTTTTAGCTATGGTTGTTGAAATCAACAAGATTTATCTGGCTTTTGAGTTAAGACTACGACATCGGTGTATAAACACGGCTTATAAACAGCGTCATCTTTTTAATTGTCCTGACACAAGAAATTAATTATAACGTCCTGCTGAAATTCCGAGACTCGTACATCTGGTTCTAACCATTGCGATACACCGTCTACATTTTTCTATATAGTATTGCCATCATGAGGGTAGACAATACTTTTGTATAGAGTTTGTTCGTTACGTTCTGCTTATCTTTTAATGTTAGCATTTAGATTTTGAAAATTGTCTGTCAGTGTTCAAGGTTAAGGACACATTATGTTCAATAAAAAAATTAAATAAGAATGATAGATTTTTGTGCTTTTAATAAACTTACTACATGATCAGACACTGAAAACAGGTGATGACAACCGGAACTATTTGGGCCTTTCCGATAGAGCTTGAAAAAAATCCACCTCAAATGTATTACGCAGGTGACAATTACCCCCCCCCCCCCTTTTTTTAAAAATAAAACTAGACATTAATACACTTCAGGATATGTGAGCTCGAAATTATTAAATGCAATGACATAGCTTAAAAATAGAACAGAAGAAACTTAGAAGAATGTGCCGGAAAGGTCCGTAAAGTATGAACTGCACGAATTAGATAAATTGTTGTAGATGACATTAATTGGAATACACTGCGTATCTTTTAACAGAACCGATCTGTTGAAGTTCGTATATCAATATATAGGGAAGAGAATTATCCCACGTGCACATAAATCACTGTGTATATAACAGTTAAAATTTATATTTATTACAAACCCTTACACTTTCGTAGAGCTATTAAAATTGCCATAAAAAAGCATTTAAGAGGACTCTGCTGTGACCTCTTTTCTTTTTTTAGACGTAACAAAATACATAAAGATTTATGCAAACCAGTTAAAAAAAATGTAAATGTCGATAAGTTGAGCGTACTATTCGATGATGAAAAATTCCTTATTTCTATGCAGATTGCTAGAAGATAAACTCACGAACGCCGGATTTTTCATTTAACTTAGTACGTTTTATATTTTATTTCGTCCATGCTGCATCGTTTGTCTAGATAACTTATTCAATAGTTTTCAGGTTAATAAGTCACTGTCAGTTCAATGGTTTGTATATTATGTGCACAATAGAGATAAATATCAAACTTTGAGTGTTTGATAAAGAATTAGGTACGGTTTCCTTAAGAATTTGCACGGTTTTATGGGAAAAAATATCTTGCGATTCCGATAAGTTGTCCGCATATAATATGAAGAGGAGGTCATAATAACTTGTAATACCATGTTAGAATGGGCACAATCATGCGCATGCGTTGAAAATGATCCATCAAAGTAACGTCGATATGCCAGTTTATGGCCTTGTTGCTGGTCAATCTGATGTAAATGAGTAAAATTAAACACCTCCGACCTCGTCGCCCGGGACGATTTTCTGTACAAGAATAGTTAATTGCAAGGTGTACTTATCCTGAAAGTGTTGTCCCAGGCGACGTTGTCGGAAGGGTTCAAATATCAATTTTAGTTTTAGATCGTCTCTTATCGTAATGCAATTTGGAGTAACCACTTCGCGTATTTCGTCTATAGAAGAGAAACTGAGATCAGATTTTGGTCAATAATCAAAAATATCCATTTGTTTTTTGTGTAAGAGCATTTTTATCTGTTAATTAACACATTAATAAAAACACAATCAACGATTCATGGAAATTGCAGAAAATTAGCAGCTAGGTAACTTGGTTTTTATAAATCATAGAATCATTCTATCTTTGCAACGTTTGTATTATTATTTAAAGGATATAACGTTATGTATCTATCAATAACGCTCAGACACCCAACAACTATATAGGCCCTAAAACTGTATGATATTTTATCAATTTGCCGGAGCAAGAAGAAGGTAATTGATTTCTTTATTTTCTGTAAATGATTGTAGTGAAGTATTATTTTTTTATAACGATAAAATGCTTTCAATTTCAAGCCTGCAATATGCAAATATGACAAGTAGAAACTATCGTCTGCGTGACTCTTTGTTGGAAACTTGAATCAATTTATCTCATCATATTTATCATATCAAAATTATGTACGATGAGGATATTTAAGTCTTATGCTACACAGTGTATTCACAAGTGCTAAATATAGATCTATATCACGTATAGTATGTACCAAAAGTTTCGATTGATACAGAGTGGTGCAAAAGTTACAGTATTGACTTTATACCGGCATTTCATTCGCATATGTAGCTTTGCTAGTATTTAATAAAATGATTTCATTACAATAAATTAACAGTTTTAGATACATATATCACAATATTAAAATCTGTTGATAAATAATTATGGGTTTTTGTTAATTACAAAAACTTTGATTGTCTTTTGTGAACGGGGGGGGGTGTAGAGCTGATAGGCAATATTAAACTTAAATATTAAAGCATATGATTCATTGTACTGATTAAAAAAATGATTATTAACAAATAATTGAATATCTCATTGTATAAACGTTCCTTAATGAGCAATGATTATAAGAATCACGTGATTTTCTAATGGCTAATTTTCTTCGCAACCGAATACTTGTCAATACCCATCGTATTATATCCGCGATGTACGGATCACAAGACAGACACTTTATCCACTCGTCTATGAAAAAGTTACATGTTGCAGTCGATAAAACCCTTTCATTAAACCGAAATATTGTTTCGATAAGCAGTCAGCCATTTTGTGATAATGTGTTATTCCACCTTAATAACTGATCCATTGAAAACAAATATACATTATTAAAATCTCAATCCTATGTTTAAAGTGAAAACGATATATGAACATTTTGATGATGTTCAAAACAAATGGTTGACAGACACTTAAAATTAATTATTTAAAGTAGGGATGTCAAATCGGTCAATTTTTAGTACTCGGTCACTCGGACGTTTTTCCGATCGTGTACCCGGGTACTCGGTAAAAGTGTAAATAAATATGAACAAGTACATTGATAACTGTAAAACCTTGGTCATTTTTTTAGAACTAAAACCATATGATCTAATGGGAGTTTTGATCCTAGATTTTATAGTATTACGGGACGGTATATTGTAGTTTGGTGCGACGATGGACATCAGTATTTTAAAGCCTTTGCTTTCGACCATTTAATTGTAACGGCATCTAATCAAACACAACCATATCAACAATCGCACGTGTAATATCATCTGTCTCTTTTCCCGAGAAGTTACGGCTTCTTGGAGAATAGACAAATTTCCATAAAGTCGGTTGTTTTTCTGGAGTTTCTGGCCTGTCAAATTCCTCCTTATGTTTAAGACGAATGTGCTTTAACATAAGTTCATTTCGCACAGCTGACATTTTACGTTTTTTGAATCTTCAGTTCTTTTAAAATATTTCCAGACCTTTGAAGTCACTGGCAGCATTTTAGGTCTGTTCAATTTCTCAACTGTGTGATATCTAATCTATATAATAGACTATTTAAACGATGAATTATCTAATAAACTTAGAAATATTAAAAAATATACATTCGAGTAACCGAGTACCGATTTAAGTATTCGATATGCGGACATTTGATCGAGTACCCGGTTAACCTTATCTCATGTATCACATGTTTCATATTTTTGTTAAACTACTATCTCTTGTATAAACATTATAGGTTTTATCTGCGCGACACTTTTACAAAGAGATGTCAGCAATTTTACGCATAAAAAGTTCAAAGTCAAGCAAACATTTCATTTTCGAGAAGATTCGTATTAGCTTATGAAAAACAATTATAAAACAGCGTTAAACAATTTTTCAATTATGTACAAATAATTCTAAACCGTTCAACTTTATGATTTTGTTACTTATTCAACATATGTCAATCATTCGACTTAAAGCTACATAATAATTAATCATGTTGTCACATGGCATAGGAATACACAGTGCAACCCGAACATCTTATCACGTGAATGTTATTCCCGATTATTTAGCTAAATATGTAATATAAAACGAGTATATAAGCTTAATGAAATGATATAAATAAACTTATTGCTGCATTACTGTTAACTTAATTTTATTCGCGACCACTTTATTTCACGTTTACTTCCGATGAATTGATCCGCGACGACTCATGTTCGTAACCAAGATTAATCCAGACCCTAGTTTTAATAACAACCAAACAAGAAGAACTAATTGCGGCGAGAAATATTCGCGACTACGAGACTCTACAATATTCTACTCTATTAGAGAATTCCGCTTTAAAAAAAGAAAGATGTAAAGTTAGTTCTGCTGTAACGACTTTCTCTTTTAAGCAGGGTTTGCTGATATGAGGGCATGCGTAACTTCTCCTTATGTGCATTATGAACTGTTATCATATAATATCCTTTTATTCTACGAAATAATTTTCGATGAAAAGCATGTGATTCATTTTATTATATAGTTTGCAATTTTGTACCAACACACTTTTGAAAAAAAAATTCTTTAAAAATAAAAAAAACATCTACGAACTTTTTACCCATTAATTTAATATCACAATAACTTTTTAACGATATTATAATTCAATTCTGGTTGTAACGCGGTATTTGATTGGAGAAAAAAAAATAGTTTAATGGAGTACAGTTTCTTTGAAAATATGCCCAACAATTCAAAAGTTGTTTAAATCTCACGAAAATGCATATATATATATATATATATATATATATATATATATATATATATATATATATATATATATATATATATATATATATATATATATATATATATATATATATATAACACATGCTTGTATAACCTGGGTGGTACGTCACAAGACACGTCACAATGCACCAACGTCAAACAACAACAAATCCGCTTGAAGTTACGTTTGAAATTTGAACCGATTAATATCTCACTCTAAATTTACAGTAAATTATAGAAAAATAAGTTATACGGAATAAACTCAATATCTACCCAAGTTATGTTGGTATAACCTTGGTTAGAGCAAATTACGCTTTTTCAGTATCTGCTTTGAGGATTATAAAGCTTAAACTTCCCCAACGAGTATAACATTGAGTTCATTCCTTAAAGATCAATTTTGATCCTCGGAATCTTCTGTTTTCAAACATGCACACACCTGGCGGGTGCCCTTGCCAAGGTGTTTTACCGAAAACTTTCCTCCTCTATATGGGGAGTAGCCCGTGTTTCAATTTGTATATAAAGGGGAGAATGAAAACAACTTCCTGATGACTCTTTTTAATTCACTAAATTTTCATACATGACATTTTAAAAATAAATACTAATGATTTACAAATTAATAATAATTCGCAAATTACAAGTAATTAAAGTTCATTGAATCATTAAATTTTAAAAAGTCATTACAAAATCTCTGAAATCTGAATTTCGATTAAACCCCCTGGATTAATTTACTTCAACGTTGAAAATGCGTGCAAGTGTATTTATTTTATCATATATATATGTGCATTAAATTGGGTGACAGAAAGATAGCTTCCAAATGACTACTGGAGAGACGTGTTTCAAGCATCCTCATTTATCAGCACGGGCTGTCACAACGCACTTTGAAAAATTACGCACTTTGAAATTTTTCTTCAAAGTGTGTTAAATTTGGGACCAAGTCACGCACTTTGAAAAATATTTTTAAAGTGCATTGATGTTGTCGATATTAACCCGCTTAGAACAATTTGTTTTAGGGTTTAGTCGAAATATTTGATACTTTTTATGCAAAAATGACTTTTTTGGGCCTTGTTTAGCTCAATGGAATATATTTTAAAAGGAACTCAATGCATATTCAGCTAGATTGATAAACAATTTCTCGATTAGAATTATTGGTTTTCTCTTCTCATAAGCTTACTTAGTTTGACATTTAACACATAAAAAACAACTGGAGAGAATTGAATTCTTTAGATGTGACATAAATTGCATCGCTTAGCAACTGCATTTTCCTTTTGTTGTGTATGCAGCATCTGGACCATTTAGATATTCTAGAAACAAAACTGATTTACAAAACTGATATGGATTATGGAGATCATTGCATAACATATTTCAACTGGCTTTAAGGTACCTCACTAAACCTACACTTATACTGTTTAAGACACTACGTCACAAGATGGCGATTTAAATGTTTTGTTAACCTGATTATGTCGTTCGTTTGGGTTGTATAACGTCGTAGCTCAGTGGCTAAATTGGTCTTCAGAACCGCAGATCATGAGTTCGAATCCAGCTGGACCTTTTGTTCATGTTAACTGAATTAAATTTTTAAAAATGCAATTTTTTATCAAAAATTGCACATTTGTTTGCCTATTAGACTTAAATACTTCTTTTCCATTATGATATCTATCATAATCAAGTAATTTTCTGCTGATTTGAGAAAAATTTTCACAGTGTAGTGAGCCACCTTCATTCGTGTGCTAATAAACAGACATGATAAGACAAAATGAAACGTTACACTGTAGTTGTGGTTCGCGAGATAACAAAAAATGCATGTTCTTATTCCCATTTAAACTATGCATTTCATTGTATGATAATGTCATTCCTATCAGGCTATTTGCAAAAAATTCAAAGGATTACTGAAGATTTGAAAAAGATAAAAAAAAAAATCTGGTCAAAATACGTAATATAAAAACAGGTAATATTATACAATTATTTTAAATGTTTAATTGACATATTGTGGAATCTTTAATATACGTTGACTCCATTTTCGTGATATTCGTGGGTTGACCTCTCTCATGCAAGAGTTTTCTTCCTCGACAGAAACAAATTTAGACTTATCTTTCTAATCGAAACAGAAAACCGTGAATTAATAATTTTTTTCACATATGTAATACAGCGGTGTATCACACCGTATGTCATTCCATCTCCCATTTTTCGTTAAATGAATGCAGTTTTCACTATCTCGTCCGTTCGGTTCTTCGGGTAACCAGTTAGTAAAGTTTATTAGCGTGTTCGAATGGTCCCATAAATATCCTCCCTCTGTGCTTCTGTCGTTACCTCCTGTCCACGCGGTGCAACTAAGGTAATAGTTGCTGTCACAATTGTCTGTCAAAGAAAGACACAACAGTTTCCATCATTGGTTCATTTGGGAATATTTACATTTACAAGTATGTTTCTTTATACTGTGTATTAACCTTAGAATAGCAAGACAGATTGATTTCTTTGTATTTCAAGATTTCTTTCCTCATATGAACCTATAGCATAGAAAAAACGTTTATTGCTGTATATTGACATTCGCAAATGTTAACGTTATTCCTTATATAAGCCTATAAAATAGCAAAGACGTTCAAACATTTTTCTGAAATTTTTAATGACATCACAATGAATACTGCACTCGCTAATTGTTTATAACGTTTATAATTAATAATTCTAGGGAGTTTGCCTTTCTCATAAGTAAATAATTATAAACAGCCATGCTAAAAAGTTCACCGAGATATGAACTTGATTGGTAAATCATATCTTTTGGAAAACCCTTTCGGTTTCACAGGAATTAATCACGTGACTAACCAAGTTCATATTCCAACTAACTTGATAACAGGATGTTCATTGCTTATTTCAGTTTTTTAATTTAAGAAATAAACAGCAATTTAAAGTCAGACGACACGTTCCTCGAGAATCTTTTCTGTATCTCCTCGTAATAAAGAGTTCCAATAAAAAAAATTAATTTTATAATTATTTTAAAAAGGATAAAAATTTAATTGTATGTGGTTGTGTGTCTAGATAGATGGCCGAGTGGTTAGAACCGTTGCCGCTCACTGCCAATAGCGTATAGGTTCTAGAGGTCGTAAGTTCAAAGCCCCACCCCGGCCGAGATAGAGTTCCAATATAGTGAATTTTGCTGTCCTGTATATGTATTTATTTTTATATCAGCAATTCAAGTGTGTTTTTAAGAAGATCATATAGGAAATTGCATACTCTAGTACTTTGAAGAAATGCCTTGTATGGTACCCTAATTTTTGCTAAAAAAAAGCTTGTCAAAATTGTAGTAAACCATCAACAAATTCCTGGAAAAAATTATATTAAATTGAGAAACGTGTCGTCTGACCTTAAAAGGTTCACTGGGACATGACGTCGGTTAGTCACATGATCGAATCCTGTGAAGCCCGAAGGGCTTCTCAGTAGGTTTGATCACGTACCAACCAACTTCATCTCCCTCTGAACTTTTTAATATTGATGTTTATTACTTATATTTACGTTTGAAAAAGACAAAAAGTTTAGAATTATTAAAAATACCGAGATTTTATGTTTAAAATAATCCAAGCGAAAAGCGATAAGCGCGTGCTATGATCATTGTGACGTCACGAAAAAGTTCACCGGGATATGAATTTGGTTGGTCACGTGATCAAATCCTGTGAAGCCCGAAGGGTAGTCGGGTTACCGAGACCCCTCTGGTTTTATTATTGTACATTTGGACGATTTTTAATAAAAATACACATACATGTGGAAAACGTGCAGTTAAAATCAAAGGGAAAATTTCCAAGATAACTTCATTCACATACTGTCATTTTTCCTCTAAAAATTTCACAGGAACTAAAACAAATTACGGAGAATGTTGACATCTTTTCTCCATTTGGAAGTCACTCGGAATACCTTGCATAATTTTTTATCGTTTTCGTCCGACCTTAATTATAGCTGATGCAATGCAAAATCCTAGTGGACTTTCTATTTCTAGCCGTGTATTGAAACATGAAAATCTAGAGGGGACGTTCCAAAAGAGAAATCTTGGGATTTGTTCATACTATTGAATGAACATCGTCTGAATTAAGAAGCATTTATAGATATCGAATAATTAAGGTAAGGTTTGCTGTTACAGGGAGATAACTCACACATTTTCATTGTGACGTAACACCAACTACCCTTTATTTCAGTTATGACGTCAAAATTTAAATGTCGTCATAATTGATTTCAGTTTTTTTTTATTTCGCGGTTTTTTTTAGTTTCAATGGAAAAATAAAAGGACACAAGCATTTTATCAATTTCCAGAAAAACGAAATCCGCATCATATGGTTTTGAATAGTGTTTTAGAAACATCAGATAACACATATTCTAAGATACGTTTTTCCTGAAATCGGTGGACTTGGAAAGGTTTCAAATAAGATGTTTTCGTTAACATAATAGTAGTCCAAAATTAAGACCTTTGTTGCATTTTATTCCTTTTTAGATAGTTCATCAGAAATTAATAAAAGTGAATCATGATATTAATAGTGATATTATTATCGAACATTTTAAGCATAAATAACCCCCATTATAGTCACATATCAAATGTACATATTTTCACGAAATTGTTTCATTTCATCAAAATGAAAATTGGAAATCATGAACTTTGACCTTTTGTAGTTATAAAACGGGACGGGCAAAATTCATTTAAATTTCATGAGAAAAAAGACTTTAGTATAGTGAACAAAATGGTATGTAACTTTGGTACAACCTCTAAAAAATGCAAGCCGCAAACCTTACCTTAAAGAAAATATTCGGCAAAAATATTTTGGGATAGACTTTAACTGAGTTCTTAATTGAGTTCCAGCTGAAATCGGCTCTTGAGGTGTTTTTCCGAGCTTTGCCGGAAACGTCCGAAAAGTTGCTATAGGAACGTATAGTTCAAAACATTTTAGCGATGACGCAATGCTGGGACGCAAGCGGGCTTTTTACATTACCATACTAAATGAAACTCAAAAATATCAAGAATTTAATATTCAGTTGAACTATTGCTGAAAATTATTTCAAATATTGATACGGAAGTCTTTGAATATGATAGGGTGACTAATATACGGTCGGGCGTAATCAAATCTTTGATCAAATCTTTAACCACGCCCGACCGTATTTGATCACCTCATCATACACAAAGAATTGTTTCTTAATGATATAATTTATACTGTATAAATCCGTGCTGGACTGATGATATAATGAAAGGTAGTAGATCCCGCAAATAGTGTCACTCATAAAAATGGGTTGAGCAACGTGAATTTAAAACAATATTAGAGGCAAACCACCCAACCCAAAAATGACGCAAACACGCAAAAATACATATAATCGTCTGTGATAACCAAAATCACCAAATACAAATAACCATCTACCCCCCCCCTCCCCCTCCATCTGCGAGATATCAAACAAATAACAATTACCTTTCATGAAAAATGAAGCAGCCAGCCAATCGGATTCCTCTTTACTGTTGATCTCCACAAGGTAAGAGTACAGCTTCTGACACTCCAACTGTTAATATATAATCATAAGTACTAGTTTAATTTTAGAAATAAATGTAAAAAAAAAGAAGACAAATAATGAACATTACTAAACCTGAAGATTAGTTTTCCACCTTATAACCAATGTGTACAACGTATTTATGTCTGTACTATAAACAGTGTTAATTTTAAGAAAATCTCATAGATCCAACCAATACTGCTTTTATTTTTTTCTATGTTCATGCAAGTTTAGATATGCACAATTATTTACTTTAATGTGGTGGCTGATTTGCTTTAAATAAGATATATTTAACAACAACAAAACCAAAAAAACAACAACAAAAAAACAACCCCCTCCCCCAAAGATAATAATAATAAAAAAAAAACAACATTATTTTTATCAAACATTTTTTAGTCTTCCTTTACAAATTACCTTGGCTTCTTCCCAAGTGGCAGTTTTTTCTACATGATAATAATAATGTCCCATGTACGTCCAGTTTAAATCTGTAAAAATATCCATTAGCATCTAAATCTGCACTGATAAGTTGTACAGCTTAAAGTTAATAAAGGACTGGACTGAAAATCAAAATTTAAATATTTAACAATTACGGTAAGTATTAAACTTGTAAATAGGAAATTAATTACCATGGACACTAATTTAAAATTATAAATCGCTAATCAATTACTCTCATTTGGTAAAAAAAAAAATCATACTTAAACAAAAATAGATGAAGCTTTTACCGGTCTTCTACAAAATTCAGATTATTTTCTCTAAGTTTTTTTTTTCTTTGAAAATCAAAAATTAAAAACTTTATGCATATGATCATGGTAAAAAAATCAAACCAAATATGATCTTGCTTAATCTTAATCAAAGGATTACTTAAATCAGTTTGTCTTTTACTAAATTTTAATCTAGAGGGAAAAATTGTCACATGGCAGAACAATTTTTCATAATAACATAATTTTTACTGTACATTGAATTTTTTTAAAAAATCAAATTGCTCTCGTTTTGAGCTAAATTGAATGTGCGTAGTGAATCGACTTTTTTTAACCTTACCGGTAACATTAATACAAAAACAATTTTTATAAAAAAGACGCTCCTTTAATCTGGGTCAAAAGGTAGAACCATTTTAACAAGAGCTTGGACTTTGGGTAGTTATGCAAAACAGCAATGTGACGTAAGCCTGTTTATTTCATTACTAGCCACTCAGCCATGGCTCTTTGAAATCAGCAAGATTTGTCTGGCTTTTGGGCTAAGACTACGTAATCAGTGCATATTTCACTTGAAATCGCGTCATTTTAACTTGTTCTGGCGCAAGGTATAGATACTGAAAGTCCAAGGTCTTGTTGAAATGGTTCTTATTAAGTTTAGTTGAATATAACCGCCGGCCATATAACAGAACGAGTTTCGATGTAAATTCATTTCTTACCTTTTCGGAAACGAAGTACTTGGTCATTTTTCGAACTCAAAAACTGATACGAGTAGCCTGGCTTGTTTACGCAATGGACTGCGTTGCACTGTTTGTTTGTTTTGTTGAAAAGAAACTCTGTGCAAAAGCTATCTTCTGTGCACACCGTTCCACATTGCAAAATACTAAAATTTGGATAAGACACCGTTAAAGGGTAGTTAGTCGCCTCGATGTCCAGTACCGAGTAAGAAACACTTCTCTGCTTACAGAAAACTTCAAGAAATAGAGTGACGAAAACATAATGCGATGTTTGGAACATGTTTTCTTCTGCGTGTCCCTTTACCGTCTGTTTTTGAACAAGTCGTTGCGTTAATTTTTAACTTAAAAAACGAGATGGATTTCTAGATTCCTCAATATTTAATCGTCAAATCCAACCAATACTATATGTGTCTCAGTCGTGACCTGTATATATGAATGATTTTTAAAGTATGCAAATTAACATTTAAAAAAGAGGTTTGGAGAAAACGAGTCCCTTTGAAACAACAATTGTATGCAGCTTGTTTTGTTTGTTTTTGTCTGTCCACGAAATATACTGTCGGGTTTATAGTTTATATTAATAATATTTATATGAAATTATTTAGATGGCTCAGCTTCAGATATTTATGAATTACAATGTATCTGAGGAATCTAACATTCTTTGCATTATTATGGGGTACATTTGCGTGATCAAATCCAACAAAGCCCAAAGTGTTGCATATTTCGTTTTTGTTGGACTTTAAATCCCATGTACTGTCACGATTAATGCAACAATTGCCCACGAATTGCTAAAAGTTTAAAAAACACCATTATTTGCCATGTAAGACTTGCGATAACTCTACAGACGGTGCTTTTTCGAATCTAGTACGACTCGACTACGATGTCTGCTCGACTATGTACGATGTTTGTGCGATAACAGGACGAATTGTGGTGATTCAAATACGATTAAGTAACGCACACTTTGAGATCTTCGTACAAGCAGATAAGATGGGAGACGATTTTTATACGATACTCTTACGAATGAGTACGAAACTATACGATTGATACACGATATTCCCACGAAAAGTTACGAGTTTATACGAATATGTACATGTAACTGCGTGGTGTGTTAATTTATAAAGTGATCATTATACAAATTAATAATTGCATTTTTGCGAAAAACACTTACCTGGATTTATTTTTTTTTAAATTTGACAACAGAAGATTATACAGAGTAATATTCCTATGAATTATAAAAAAAATTGAAAACAAGTACACGTAGTGTGGGTTAAGATTACCAACGAATGCCTTATTGAGACAATGTTTGCAACTGTGACTAAAAATGTTTTAATAGTTTGCTGACATACGTTTATTAATTGTTGTATTTATAAACGAACAAGAAGATCGTTCGTTGGTGTGTTATAGTTCATAAATGATTTAATAATCATGAAAGCGGCAGCAGTAATTTTTGATTTATACCATGAAAATTATTAATGAAGAAAAAAAAATGTTAAATGAAACATTACAATTATATCTAAAATTTTGAAAGACGATGTTCTGCAAGTAACTTGCATAGTCACTGGACGATGTACTTAGGGATCAAAAAAAGAGTACTATTACAAAACACTGACTTGGCTCGTATTTTCGTACTTACTTGTAGTTCACTCGCAGAACTCTCGTATTGCAATCGCCCCCGATCGCCTGTTTTCGTATAGTATTCGCAGCAATTCGAACTACATTCCCATTTATTTGGAGAACATTTGGGGAGGACTTGAGAAACAATCGCATAAAGTCGAAAAATACTCGGGGTAGATCTTAGAATATTCGTAGCAACGTAAGTTCTACGAAGTTTCCCAATTTTTCTAAGAATGTCGAAGATTTATTGCGACTATATGCACGAGTGCAGAGCGAGTGTCGTGCGAAAGTCTACGAATACTTAAAAAAAAATCGTACTGTGGGTACGATTGTTTTGAACATTCTCAAAACATTTACCGTACTTGGCGATTTGCACGACTATCTCTACGGTGAACCCCGATCCCTGATGAAGTGCGGTTATTGAATTCGTACAGTATCGTAGCTCAACTGGTGACAGTGTGACAGGGGCTTAATATGAGAGAGAGAGAGAGAGAGAGAGAGAGAGAGAGAGAGAGAATCATTTGGGTACATGTAGTTGGTACTCTTAGTTTATTGAATCAATCAAATGTCGGGCCACATATCATTACTCTCAAACCATATACTGGGTTTAAAAAACTAATATACTCTGTAACTGTTTGGCTAAAATTGAACATGTGAATTTTTATGTTGAATAGCTTTTTCAATTATATCAATTAACTGCGCTTGTGTACGAGCTACATTTATGAACGACATGGTATGTTTAAAAAATTTGCATCACCTTTTTGTTTTTATTGTGCATCAATGATTAATAAAATTGCCTTGTTGAAAAAAATATTGCTGGTCTGCAAAGTTTTTTCCACATCAATAGAAAATGAATTATGTACGTGTATAAATATAAAACTGCTTGTATATATTACAAATATGTATAAAGGAGTTAAATCACTCATCAAGATGAATGGCAGGGTGTCTGTACTGGCCAGTGAAATGAGGAAACGTTGGTCACTTTTGTAAATGCGTCTTTATTTTATTTTGGAGGGTGACAAAACATGTAAGATGTATGACGAATGACGAATGACGATTTACTACAAAAAATAGAGAAAAAATATTGTAAATAAACTAATTCAAAAAACACACACATACAAATTCATCCTAGTAAATATATGGTTGACAATGATGAAACGTATGACTATCAGATATATCAGTATAACCTAATTCAATTAATCACAATAAGATATGCATCTAGAAACATAAATCTGAAATGCTCTAGCAAAGTTTGGCGACAGAAAAATGTAAACAAAGAGGCATAACTCTAGACAACCAAATGAGATACATGTAATATACATGTTGCAAATGGAGTTACCTCCCGTAATATATCAATTATAAACCTAACATAATCCAGCAAAGTTGCACACATGCCTCATAATTACATATAAGTACCTCTATATAGCTTTATCAATATATCATTAATAATGACCTTGAAATATCCATGCATATGCATAAATAGTAACTTTATACCTACACTAAAGTATGAAAATTATCAAATGTACTGTAATATAATTCTACTGCACAATTTACATATGCATTGGAAAACATTCAAACAATATACATATTATAACACTCACCAATTAAGTAGTTTCCTCCAGAGAAAAGTACATTCAGTACAAAAGAATTGTAAACATGAGCCCGCCTTACACAAGTTCACGGGCTCTACACACAAAAAATATTGAGCTCAAAAACTGATGACGTCAGATCAGGTATGACTAACTGCAGTACCAGCATAGATATGACTAATTGCAGTATTGGTGGCAACAACCCAGCCCCCTAATTGTGGAATGAATATGATACAATTACGTCGAAAATACTCTACATCATTAAGTTACAAACAACCTAGTTTTTATCAAATTTGTGTCTTGACTAGCAATTGTTCCTAGAAAATGTCAACAATGAACAAACATTCAATGATCACAAATAATAATTCAGAAATTTACACGAGTTCGTAATAATCAAACAGTTCTAACAATCTCCTTCTAGAATCCGGCAGAGTTTATCAACGAGGCGGATCAGAATATTTGTCGCAGTTTTAACTTTAACTTGTCGCACAAGTCCATTGCAGTCCGGTATAGTTTCACAAATAATGCCCATAGGCCACGAGTTTCTCGGAGAATTAGAATCGACTATTAACACAACATCACCAATTTGCAAGTTCCGTTTGCTTTCTTGCCACTTCTGTCTTTCTTGTAAAAGCGGTAGGTATTCCCGTACCCATCTATGCCAAAACAGGTTTGGCATATATTGAACTTGTCACCACCGTCTCCTGTGATAGATGTCGTCCTTATCAAAAACTCCTGGAGGCAGGTTCTGCTTCCGCTTCATTAAGAGCAAATGGTTTGGTGTAAGTGGTTCCAAATCAGAGTGGTGATCTGTATTCTTCGTGATCGGTCGATCGTTGATCATCTATTCGATTTCACACATCAGGGTATTAAGTCCTTCGTCGTCCAAGGTCTGTTCCCTTAGAACGCTGTTCATGGCCTTGCGAATAATTCGAATGATTCTTTCCCACACTCCGCCATGATGTGATCCAGCTGGTGGGTTAAATTGCCAGTCTACATTCTTCTGTAACATTGAATTTTGAATCTGGTGTTGATTCCATTCCTGTATGGATCGGGCAAGTTCACGTTCGGCACCAACAAAATTAGTTCCATTATCAGAACGTATCTTCGTACCTTGTCCCCTTCTGGCAATAAAGCGTCGCAAGGCATTTATGTAAGAATCAGTGTCCAATGAAGCTGCTACTTCCAAATGTACAGCTCGACTTGCCAAGCAGGTGAATATTACGCCATAACGTTTCACACGACTTCTCTTTTGTTTTACTTCGAACGGTCCAAAGTAATCGACTCCTACTCTGCTAAATGGTGGTTCATCTGGAACGATACGATCCTTTGGTAGATTTGCCATCTTCTGTTCTTCAACTTTCGACTTGAATCGTCTACATGTAACACATCTTGATATCAGCTTCCTGATGGCTGACGGAGCATGAATAATCCAATACTTTTCTCTTAACTTTGCCAACATATGGTTTCTACCACTATGCATCAGTTCTTGGTGAATTTGTCTAAGAATGATTGTTGATACATGATGATCTGTGGATAGAATAACTGGAAGTTTCATCTCTGCTGGAATACTTGACTGGTGTAGTCGACCGCCGACACGTAAGATTCCATCATCCAAAAATGGATCCAAGTTCCTGATTCGACTTCTACGATTCACATGAGAGTTTCCTGAAACAAGAGCATTGATTTCTGTGTCAAATTCTTGTTGTTGAACAAATTTCAGTATTGACTTCTCTGCCTCTTTAAGGTCTTGGTGCGATAGAACACTCTTATCATATGATTCTTGTAATATTGGACTAGAATTGAGTCTTTTCATGTTCACACGCCTTAACAATTCTTTCCGCACTTTCAGAATCCATGCCACTGTTCGTTTCAACAAGTACCACGAAGAATAATGTTGAATCAACTTGTTAACACACTCTGTAGAATTGTCTGAATTCTGTTGCTCTGCGATGACTGCTCTGACGGTAGCTCTTTTCACCTCTGGGTCATTGTCCAATAATTCTGTATCAGCGATCTCCATTGAATGTTTGGGCCACTGATCCTCTGGTTCCAATAAAAAACTTGGGGCCTTGATCCAGTTTTCTTGCATGATAAGGCTGTTGGCTGGTATACCTCTTGATGCGTAATCAGCTGGGTTGACTTTCGTGTTAATGTATCTCCAATTGCTTGGCTGCGATCCTTCATGTATCACTGCTAG
The DNA here is from genome assembly GCF_963853765.1 of Magallana gigas. Lineage (NCBI taxonomy): Eukaryota > Metazoa > Mollusca > Bivalvia > Ostreida > Ostreidae > Magallana > Magallana gigas. Next base: position 16,422,305 of record NC_088853.1, on the reverse strand, counting down.
TCTGTTAGCAACGAAAGTATGAAATCTTGCTGTTCTGTTCTGAATATAACGTAATACTGCCATACTGTCGGTCCAGAATATAACGTGATCGATGGGCATGTCTAGCTCGGTCAGTAACATCTTGTTGGTTTTGACGGCTATTGTAGCTGCCGTCAACTCCAGTCTTGGAATGGATGTCTGTTTAAGTGGTGTAACACGAGATTTTCCCATGATGAAGGAACAATGACGTTCTCCGTCTGTATTCTCCAGTAGTAAGTAGGACACTGTGCCATACCCTGTTTCGCTTGCGTCAGAGAAGTGATGTAACTGCGTAATGACTGGATCGAATCCAAAGGGCTTGATACCCCTGTTCACTTTGAAGTCTTCTAGTTTCTGGAGGTCCTGGTACCAATGATTCCACTGAATTACGAGGTCATCTGGAATTCTATCGTCCCATCCTAATTGCATCTTGCAAAGTTCTTGAAGGATACATTTGGCCTTGAGTACGAATGGAGCCAAAAATCCTAAAGGGTCATATACACTACTGACCATCGACAGAATTCCTCGTCTGGTAAGCGGTTGTTCGTTCAATTCCAGCTTGTAGTGAAAGAAATCAGACTCGACGCACCACTGGACTCCAAGGGCTCTTTCAATCGGCAAAGTATCATAATCTAGATCTAAAGTCTTTACTTCTTTAGCTCTCTCTGACACAGGTATTGAGTTCATGACATCTCGACTGTTGCTTATCCACTTTGAAATGTGAAAACCACCTTTGTCTAAAAGTCTTTGTAAGTCTTTCACTAAGATTACAGCCTCGTTCACAGATTTGACAGACTTAAGACAATCATCTACATAGAAGTTTTTGAGAACGGTGTTAACAGTCTCTTCACTGAAATATCCTTTCCAATCCTGAGCTGTTTTTCGAAGACAAAGGTTGGCACAACTAGGTGAAGATGTTGCACCAAACAAATGCACAACCATTTGGTATTCAGTTACACTTTTCGAAGGATCTCCATCTTTCCACAATAGGAATCGAAGAAATGAAGCATCCTGGAGAGGTACACGCACTTGGTAGAACATGCTGTCAATATCACCCATTACAGCTTTTTCATCTTCCCGAAATCTGATCAGAGTTCCAATAAGTGTGTTTGTCAAGTTAGGGCCTTGTAACAACTGATCATTTAGTGAAGTTCCCTTGAACTTGGCTGCACAATCGAATACAACACGCAGTTTATTCTTCTTGGGATGAAATACACCATGATGCGGCAAATACCACACACGTCCATCATTTTGTTGTAGGTTCTCAGTAGGAACTTGCTGTGCGTAATCTTCGCTGATAATTTTGTCCATAAATGCTTTATAACTGTCACAAAATTCAATGTTGTTTTCAAATTTTCGGGATAATGAAATCAGTCTCTGTTCTGCTTGTTTTCTGTTGTTAGGCATTGTAACAGTTTTAGATTTGAAAGGTAAGTCAATGATATAATGTCCATCCTCAAAATGAACTGACTTTTTTACCAATTCTAGGAAAGTTTTATCTTCCTTTGACGGCTCTGGAACATCATCGATCGTCCGCTCACAAAAGTCATGATTAAACTGGTATCTTAATTGTTCTTCTAATCTTGCATCAATGCGATTGACCGTGATGAATGTGTTGAAAATGCCATTTTCTGGAACTGTGTCGATTGGTCCATTGATTACCCATCCAATGATAGTCTTCATAGCGAATGGACCATTGTCTTTACTAGGAATTACGTCCCATGGTTCCATTGCTTTAGGAACATTGACACCAATTAACAAACCGATATCACTATCTATTGGTATTCTGTCAATGTGAATGTCACTTAAATGCGGCCATCTTTGAAGGTCCTCCAGTGAAATTATGTCTTTCCTGGACACAGGTAATTCTGGTTGTGTGTAAATAGGAGGAAGATCTATTGGATTGTCACCATTCACGTCAGTTATTTCGAGTCCAGAGAAAATATAACAATTGTTTGTCTTCTGTTGTCCCATGGTTGTCAGATTTAACAAAGTCGTTTTGCCTTCAACGTGAAGTAAGTTTGCTATTTTCTCTGTACAAAATGTTGCTGTACTCCCTGAATCCAAGAAAGCATATGTATAAATGTATTTGTCACTGTTTCTTGATTTTAGTCGCACTGGTATAATGGGAAGCGCTTGCCTCACAATGTCCCTAGCCCCCATATGCGCTGCCGAAGACACAGATGCTGACGGTACAGACAATCTGTTGTTGTTCTGGTCCGGAGGTTCAAAGCTCTGTCGAGGATCGAAGTGGAGTATAGAAGGATGACATCTCTTACAATGAATACAATATGACTTGCGTTGACAAACTCCCTTCTGGTGTCCAGATTTTAAACAAGAAAAGCACAGTCCTTTCTTTTGTAAAACTGCATGTCTGTCTTTCAGAGGAAGTTTCATAATGTTCTTGCACTCTTCCAAGGAATGTGACGAACCTTCACAATAGATGCATGGTTTCACAAAAGCACAACATTTTGGTTTGTATTGAACAGCAGCTGTGTGATTTTCTGTAGATGAATGGGACTCCATAGATTTTGTAGCAAAGTTCAGGCTCGGTCTTGAAAATGTGTTCACTTTTTCATTCTGTCGTTTTGGTGCACTTGAACTAGAATTCATGACTTCTTTTCCATAGATAGGGTCATTCGCCTTTTTAGCTTCTTTGCGGACGAAGTTTACCAAGTTTTGAAATGTAACAGCTTCTTTTCTGTCCTTAAGCTCATACACCACATTTAGCCACTTTTCTTGTAAGTAGAATGGTAGCTTCCTAATTAGAAGTTTCATATTTTCTGAGTATTCAAGAACTCGAGCACTGTTTACATTATTCACAGCAAATTGACACTCGGTTAAGAATATTGCATAAGAGTCTAATGCCTTCGAATTGTCTGGTTTAATTGCTGGCCAATCCAACGCCTTCTTGACGTAAGTATGAGCTACAACATCCGGATCACCATATCGATCCTTAAGTTCATCTAAAGCTTGTAGGTATCCTCTTGACGATTTACTACAAAAAATAGAGAAAAAATATTGTAAATAAACTAATTCAAACAACACACACATACAAATTCAACCTAGTAAATATATGGTTGACAATGATGAAACGTATGACTATCAGATATATCAGTATAACCTAATTCAATTAATCACAATAAGATATGCATCTAGAAACATAAATCTGAAATGCTCTAGCAAAGTTTGGCGACAGAAAAATGTAAACAAAGAGGCATAACTCTAGACAACCAAATGAGATAATATACATGTTGCAAATGGAGTTACCTCCCGTAATATATCAATTATAAACCTAACATTATCCAGCGAAGTTGCACACATGCCTCATAATTACATATAAGTACCTCTATATAGCTTTATCAATATATCATTAATAATGACCTTGAAATATCCATGCATATGCATAATATAAAGTTAAGACATATCTTCGGAAGTCCATAAGATAAGACTGGAATAGTGTAAACGGATAAGTAATGAACTTAGGAAAAGGTTCTTTCCTAAGATATAACTTAGTCCTAAGTATGCTTTTTGAAACGGGCCCTTTGGCTACGATAACCTAATCATATAAGAAATTTATCAAAAAGTAAAGCGTGTCGTTTTCACAAACATGTTTAAAATTGACACGAATGGTTTTGGTGTCTGCTTATTAGTCAAAGCACAAGTCGCACAATTCACAAACAAAATGTTTTTAATCCCTAGAATTAACAACATTATTTGTACAATATTTATATAGGTTCCAAAATTGAACTGTTCTATTGGTTTTGTTTAATATATACTATATTGTAGTTCTTTTATTTTGAATGGAACTATAATAATGATAACATGCAGTACATTACATTAAAAAAACAAAATGAAAGTTCTATTGAATAAACTAAGTGCTGTAATCATACATATTTTAGAACGAAATTAAGTTTGTCAGCTACATATATAAAGCGTGGAGAAGCTTGTATAAATTCATATAAACAAGCACTCTGAGAGTATTGCATAAGCAATACACGTCCCCTACCGGTTTGTATTATTCTATGAAAGCTTCCAAGCACACAACTATTTCAGAGCTATTGTAAACGAGATGTCATGCTTTAATCAGAGATAAAAGAACAGAGGAAATTAAAACTATATAGTTGATATAGAAATTAAATAGGAAATAGGTAAAATAATACTCTTCATTTCATCTCCTGTAATTTCGCCAAGTCTATTCTGTATTCGCTGGTAAAATTTTGTAAAAACAATGCACTGTTATGCACAATATCATTTCTTACCGTCTTCTGTACCCCGAATCAAACCAAACAGTTAAACAGCCCAACCCGACAACGAACCCGATTGTAATAATACAAAAAAAACCTGCCGATTAAATTTACAACACAATGCTTGACACTATTTTATAGAATTTATTTCTTTGTTAGAAATGATAAAAGGAATGGTACAGGAAAAGGAATGGTACAAGTAACGCACGATATTATTACTGACTACATACTGACCTCGTTTATTCAGTTACACACCGAACCCGAACATTAAAAAATTGGAATATAAAAAATTAATCTTCTCGAAAATATGTCAAAAGTGTAAACTTGATCTGTAGTTTGACATTTTGAAGCTGTTCGGCAAGTTTCATATTATTCCTCAAATGCATAAAGAAAAAAGTGTGGAAAACTGAAGTGGGACAGACAGACGGACTGACGGACGGACAGACAGACGGACGGACGGACGGACAGACGGACTGACGGACGCAGAGGAAAGCTATAGTCCCCTCCGGTGAAACCGGTAGGGGACTAATTATTCAGTGTTTAATCTATCTTTCTGTAAGTTTATTAAGAAAAATGTCTTTTTCTGCTTTGCTTATTGGAGTCACATTAAGCATGTTTTATATTATTCATTCAATTTCAATGGTCGAATAATGAATGCAAATGATCACACGGGTAAAACTTTATGACAGTGTTTTGTGTATTTAACACATGATTGCTTCAGAGAATACTTTGAAATAGATACTGTGCCTTAGAAAATAATCTACATTTTACTCTTATAGCGTAGAAAATGCATAAGCACACACTAGTCAAAGAAATTATTTGTGAAGTAGTGTTCATATCAAATAGGAAAGAAATGGGGACGAAATTGTATTCCTTTATTGTCTTTCTTTGGGTTTTCCGCCCTATAGAAAGCCATACTATAGACTCTCCGATCCTCAGCAATGTTCGATAACTCTAAACTATCCGGAAGATTTTTGTATTTGTTACACACATTCGCCTTTTATTTAGATACTTAATTGTTCCTGAAGTATTTTATTTTATCATTTTTTTCAACAAATATTCATTGGCAGTGCCTCTCGGCTTGCAGACGAAGTTAGCAACCTTCTTGTTAGTCCCCTACCGGTTTTCACCGGAGGGGACTATAGCTTTCCTCTGCGTCCGTCAGTCCGTCTGTCCGAAAATTAATTTTTTATATTCCAATTGTTTATGTTCGGGTTCGTTATCGGGTTCGGTGTGTTTTGAATAAACGAGAATAGTATGTAGTCAGTAATAATATCGTGCATTATTTGGACCATTCCTTGTATTGTTTCTAACAAACAAATTAGTTCTGTAAAATAGTGTCAAGCCTTGTGTAGTAAATTTAATCGATGGTTTTTTTGTATTATTACAATCGGATTCGTTATTGTGCTGGTCTGTTGATTCGGGGTACAGAAGATATTCATAACAGTGCGTTATTTTCGCAAATTTCTACAAACCGGTAGGGGAGGTGTATTGCTTATGCAATACTCTCAGAATGCTTGTATTATATATAGAGAGCGTCTATTGTTCTAAAATTTTTGTTTTAGGTAATTTTGGGGCAATAAATAGATAAATTAGATTAGAAATATGTCATAAAAGGATAATTTAATTTTTAAAAAGAGTAAAGTGCCGGGGTATTTATACTTGGGGGTGGGGTGGAAGGGTTGGGGGGTTGAGGGGTTGGGGGCGATCTTGTCCTCAAGCACCTGTGTTGTAAACAGAAAATTCGCCTACCCATGTGTAATAAACCCTTTAATGATTTATTCATGCATTTAGAAGTCCTTGCAACCTGAATGCCGCGATCAAAATTAAAGCCGTAATGTTCGATACAGGTTTACATGTTTAAACGTCAGTAGCAATTGAAGTGCTATCAAAAATAATATGGCGACCAAATGTTTTTATGAATTCATGTCCAATTTAAGTTCAGTTGTGAAGCAATTATTTTTTTATTCATGCATCATTATCCAACAATCGACAAACAAGTTATACAACTTTTAAGCACGGGTGTCAGCGCGAGGGGGTCTTTAATGTGAGAGGAAGCCGGTGTGCTCAGAGATGCGTTCGGTGTATTTACCAATAAAAACACAGCAAAAGATAATTAAAATAGTAAATAAATACATTAATACGATATTTTTATTTACTATAAACGTTCCTGAAACGCCATCAAATTCATTCATATCGGCACAGATTTCTACGTACGACTTCCCGCTGCTACAGTCGCGGGAAATGACTGCTCTGTTTTTTCTATCTGGTGATTGGTTCGTGCAAACAGATGTCGAAATGGCCTATTTGTCGCCATATATTCTTAGAACCAGAGTTTACAATACTGCTTAAGTATGTACTTAAAATGTTTTTTAACAATTCGGAAACATTTAATCCTTTAAAAAGTATTTTTTTTAATCCTTGAAGTACTTTAGTCATTGTTTAACTTAGCGTTCCCTTCGTTGAAATGTGATCCATTTTATTTTATATTTTTTTAATTCATACAAATCTGTATACTGGTAGGTGATTTCATTATTTTCATAAATTGTTTTCATAGTAATATCTTAAGGCAGCATGTTTACTCTGCGCAAAACTGATTATCTTGCAAGATCAAGTTCTTTATTCCAAGATTAATAAATTACACAGTTCTTTGGTATTTAAAGTATATGTAGGCAGTAACTGTTTAACTTTATAGATACTTGGTTTTCGGGAGTAGTATTTTTTAATATACTTTTCTCTTAAACTACGAAAAGATTGACAAATAAGTAAAAAAAAATTAATTCATATTCAATCTCAGTTAAGTTGCAAAAGTCACGTGTTAAATTATCACACCTCCCTGTTTCAATCTTTAAGTCATGTGAATACAACCATAATTTATTTACGATATTTTACATGAATTGATTTCTTTAGATAAAGTTGCAAACAAAAGTAGTCAACAACATGTTGATACAATATACATTTTGATGCATTGCATAAAACATGAACAACTTTTTGTTTAAAGTCATCAAACATTCTATCATATAATATGATATCTTACATGACAGATTCTTTCATACATATAGCACTGGGATATAAATTCACCATGCCTAAGGTAGCAAGGGACAGTTTCGGATAAAGTACCCGTCAATATTTTTGTAAAATTGAGAGTTGCTGTACTTGAATGCTTATGAGTGTTGCTAAAATTCATGAAATGATTTTTGATGATTATCTTTAGTTAAAGGGGTGTCTTTTGTTGAAATTGATATCCAATATGTAGGCTTCATATCTTAGGTACATGAGAATCAGAAGTAAAATGCGAAACCTGTGGCTATGACTGTTGTGTTGACTTGACACAGTGAAATTGCAAGTTACAGACAGGAGGTAAAATAACACGAAAAGTAGGTGGATGGGACATTGTAAACTATACACCGGTATGTTTCCGACATGTGATAGTGCAACATGCACGCGGTACGGAAGGTCAACCCTCTGCAGGGAAATAGCTGGGTGAGGTCTTAAAATTGGAAAATTAGCAAATACTGAGTGTAAATATATACATAAGGTTAGTTCAGGCTCCATTTCACATTTTCCAAAGTAACCAGCAAAGGTACCGACATTGTTCTGGTTGTGAAGACATTTCCTTTTTTGAAACAAAATGTTTACATCATAGAATCTCGCGTTTCGTAAAAAATGTGCTAAAAATATCAATATGCGTAACTTTAAAACAAAATTGAAAACACTAACTTTTCACATGCTTTTAATATATAATCAATTAAAATACCCCTTACCCATGATTTAGAACACCATCAATCAAAATAAAACTAAAACATTTCAGTTCTCATCATTTCATTGCACCCTGTTTGATATTTAGAAGAAGAAATATATAATTGTTTTTAATTCGAGCGGTATTAATTTAAAATTGATAGCCTTTTGGACGAAGGGAGTAATACATTTTCACTTTTTATTCCCTTCCTCTACAAAATAAAGTTAAGATTGTACAGTTAGTTCCCTCGGAGAAGCTTATACAGAGATGGTAATACATTGGAAAATTAAAGTTCCAAACCAGCGTATTTTTACTCAAATGTGTTCTCACGTGTTCTTAACGTCGAAGTCGAAACTGTAGATAAGCATCGATTAGATGAAAAAGATTCGAGGTATTCCGAAATCCTTGTAAAAGGTGTTCCAAAAAGGTGTAAAAACAGGTGAAATAAACGATGATGACACATGAATGTTATGGAGGCGCGTGCCTTAGTTCATATTTGGGGTTAAAACACCATGAAATACTATTTTATTCTATGTATTAATAAATGCCATAAATATCCTTTTCTATGAAAAATTAATATCATATCAATTATTGCAAATTATTACCACGAATGGTCTACCATATAAATGGCCGGAATGTAAAAAAGGGGGAAAATCCACTATATAGTAGGTTTTCCGTGGGGGTAATCTGGCTATAAAAAGGGGGAAAGCCCACTATATAGTCAGCTTTCCCTGGGGGTAAAACTGCTATATAGCCATTTTTCCGGGGGGAAGAACTGCTATATAGCCATTTTTCCGGGGGGAAAGATGGCTAGGGGGAAAATGCACTATATAACACCGGAACTCTTCGGGCCTTTCCGATAGAGATTGAAAAAAAAATCCACCTCAAATGTAAAGCTAGATATTAAAACAACTCAGGATATGTGAGCTCGAAATTATTAAATGCAATGACATAGCTTTAAGATAGAACAGAAGAAACTTATAAGAATGTGCCGGAAAGGTCCGAGAAGTATCGACTGCACGAATTCGATAAATTGTTGTAGATGGCATTTATTGGAATACACTGCGTATCTTTTAACAGAACTGATCTGTTGAAGTTTGTATATCAATATATAGGGAAGAGAATTACTGCACGTGCACATAAATCACTTTGTATATAACAGTTAAAGTTTATATCTATTACAAACCCTTACACTCTCGTAAAGCTATAAACATTGCCATAAAAAGCATTTTAGAGGACTCTGCTGTGACCTCTTTTCTTTTTTAGACTTAACAAAATACATCAAAATTATTGCAAACCACTTAAATAAAAAATGTAAATGTCGATGAATTGGGCGTACTATTCGATGCTGAAAAATTTCTTATTTTTATGCAGATCGCTAGAATATAAACTCACGAACGCCAGGTTTTTTTTAAAAAAGTACTTTCTTTATTCTATTTCGTCCATGCTGCACATCGTTTGTCCAGATAACTTCTCAAATAGTGTTCAGGTTAATAAATCACTGTCAGTTCAATGGTTTGTATATGTGCACAATAGAGATAAATATCATACTTTAAGTGTTTGATAAAGAATTAGGTACGGTTTCCTTAAGAATGTGCACGGTTTTTATGGGAAAAATATCTTGCGATTCCAATAAGTTGTCCGCATATAATTTAAAAAGGATGTCATAATAACTAGTAATACCATGTTAGAATCGGCACCTTCATGCGCATGCATGCGTTGAAAATGATCCATCAAAGTAACGTCGATATGCCATTTTATGGCCTTGTTGCTGGTCAATCTGATGTAAATGAGTAAAATTAAACACCTCCGACCTCGTCGCCCGGGACGATTTTCTGTACAAGAATATTTAATTGCAAGGTGTACTTATCCTGAAAGTTTTGTCCCGGGCGACATTGTCGGAAGTGTTCAAATATCAATTTTAGTTTTAGATTGTCTCTTATCATAAGGCAATTTGGAGTATCCACTTCGCGTATTTCGTCTATAGAAGCGAAAATGAGATCAAATTTTGGTCAATAATCACAAATATCCATTTGTTTTTTGTGTAAGAACATTTTATCTGTTAATTAACACAATAATAAAAACACAATCAATGAATCATGGAAATTGCAGAAATTTAGCAGCTAGGTAACTTGGTTTTTATAAGTCATCGAATCATTCTATCTTTGCAAAGTTTGTATTATTATTTAAAGGATATAACGTTATGTATCTATCAATAACGCTCAGACACCCAACACGCAAACTGTATAGGCCCTATAACTGTATGATATTTTATCAATTTGCCGGGGCAAGAAGAAGGTAATTGATTTCTTTATTTTCTGTAAATGATTGTAGTTAAGTATTATTTTTTTTATAAAGATAAAATGCTTTCAATTTCAAGCCTGCAATATGCAAACATGACAAGTAGAAACTATCGTCTGCGTGACTCTTTGTTGCAAACTTGAATCAATTTATCTCATCATATTTATCATATCAAAATTATGTACGATGAGAATATTTAAGTCTAATGCTACACAGTGTATTCACAAGTGCTAAATATAGATCTATATCACGCATAGTCTGTACCAAAAGTTTCGATGGATACAGAGTAGTGCAAAAGTTACAGTATTGACTTTATACCGGCATTTCATTTGGATATGAAGCTTTGCTATTATTTAATAAAATGGTTTCATTACAAAAAATTATCAGTTTTAGATACATATATCACAATATTAAAATCAGTTGAAAAATAATTATGGGTTTTTGTTAATTACAAAAACTTTGAATGTCTTTTGTGAACGGGGGGGGGGGGGGGGTAGAGCTGATAGGCAATATTAAACTTAAATATATATATATATATATGATTATTCAGGGTCTTAAGCATACCCTAGGTACATGTATACGTTCTGCATACCAGCCCAATTTTTTTTAAATAACTTAAAGATATGGATTTTAAGCATGGGTATGACTAAAAATGCCCCCCCCCCCTCAAAAAAAATTCAGCTTTTTAAAATTTTACTTATTCTTTGTGAAAATAAAAGTCAGGGCAGAATTCAAACACATGACTTGCAGGTTGGTAGATGGAAGCCATGTTGTGATGTACTTAAGCTGTCATAAAAATCATAATTCACAGGGTGTCGAGGATCCTAAATCATATTTAATATCTATGCATGTATATTGGAAAAAAATCAGAAATCCACATTTTGTTTTTAAAGGATGGATGGTAAACAATATAGATGCGTGCTTTGTAATAGAAAGGCCCCTCCTGATCACAGGTGCTTGTGGACTGGACCGTGCACTGCCCCCCCCCCTTTTTAATTTTTTTTTCAATTTTTTTTTTATTTCTTTTATTAATTATCATTAACAACCCCTTATATATGTCTCCAGCCGAAAAAAAAAGAAATATCACGACTTGGTAGCATTTTATAATCACACTCGTTTCCCCTATATATATAAAGAGAGGAAACGATTATAAAATGCTTCAAAGTCGTGATATTTCTTTTATTTTTCGGCTGGAGACATATATAAGGGGTTGTTAATGATAATTAATAAAAGAAATAAATTTTTTTTTTTTGAAAAAAAAATATAGAAAAAAGGGGGGGGGGGGTAGTGCACGATCCAGTCCACAAGCACCTGTGCTCCTGATGAAAGACGCCCAGCTATTACATTTCTGTTAATATTACGCAAACATTTTTCCTTAAATGTTAAGGAGCGTTGTATATGTGTGTTTGTATATACGTTCCTTAATGAGCAATGATTATGAAAATCAGGTGATTTTCTAATGGCTTATTTTCTTCGCAACCGAATACTTGTCAATACCCATCGTTTTATATCCGCGATGTACGGATCACAAGACAGACACTTTATCCACTCGTCTATGAAAAAGTTACATGTTGCAGTCGATAAAACCATTTCATTAAAACGAAATGTTTTTTCGATAAGCAGTCAGCCATTTTGTGATAATGTGTTATTCCACCTTAATAACTGATCCATTGAAAACAAATATACATTATTAAAATGTCAATCCTATGTTAAAAGTGTGAAAACGATATATGAACATTTTGATGATGTTCAAAACAAATGGTTGACAGACACTTAAAATTAATTATTTAAAGTAGGGAAGTCCAATCGGTCAATTTTTAGTACTCGGTCACTCGGACGTTTTTCCGATCGAGTACCCGGGTACTCGGTAAATGTGTAAATAAATATGAACAAGTACATTGATAACTGTAAAACCTTGGTCACTTTTGTAGAACTAAAACCACATGATCTAATGGGAGTTTCGATCCTAGATTTTATAGTATTACTTGAAGGTATGTTGTAGTTTGGTGCGACAATGGACATCAGTATGTTAAAGCCTTTGCTATCGACCATTGCATTTGTAACGGCATTTAATCAAACACAACAATATCAACAATCGCACGTGTAATATTATCTGCCTCTTTTCCCGAGAATTTACGGCTTCTTGGAGAATAGACAAATTTCCATAAAGTCGGTTGTTTTTCTGGAGTTTCTGGCCTGTCAAATTCCTCCTCATGTTTAAGACGAATGTGATTTAACATGTTTGTCGATCCCCCCGTATAAGATAAGTTCATTTCGCACAGCTGATATTTTACGTTTTTAGCTCACCGAGACGAAATCAGGGGGAGCTTATGCTATACCCTCGGCGTCGGCGTCGGTGTCGGCGTCGGCGTCGGTGTCCGGACCTGGTTAAAGTGTTTGTTGCAGGTCCTGTATCTAAGCTATTACTTGTTCTATCTTCACCAAACTTGCATGGATGATGCATCTGGACCTACTTATGGACTTGAAAGACTTGGATGCTGAATCTGAGTCCTAAATTTCGGATGCTGGAGGAGGTTAAGGTTGTTGGACCAGGTTAAAGTTTTTGTTGCAGGTGCCCTTTGATAGCAATATCTAAGTTACTGCAGGTCCGTACTTCACCAAACTTGCATGGATGGTGTGTCTTATGATACTGATGCACCAGACAGGCTTGAGTGCTGAATCTGAGCTATAGGTTTCGGATGCTGGAGGAGGTAAAGGTTTTTAGAGCTGGTTAAAGTTTTTGTTGCAGGTGCCCTCTGATGATTATATCTTAGTTACTGCTGGTCCGTACTTCACCAGACTTCCATGGATGGTGTGTCTTATGATACTGATGCACCTGACAGGCTTGAATGCTGAATCTGAGCTGTAGGTTACGGATGCTGATGGAGGTTAATGTTTTTAGAGCTGGTTAAAGTTTTTGAAACAGGTGCCCTTTGATGATTATATCTTAGTTATTACTTGTCCTAACTTCACCAGACTTCCATGGATGGTGCGTCTTACGATACTGATGCACCTGACAGGTTTGAATGCTGAGTCTGAGCCATAGGTTTCAGATGCTGGATATGGTTAAGTTTTTTGGAACAAGTCATATGTTTAATAGATGATAGTACTTTTTCAAACTTGCATAGTTGATTAAACTGTAGTATGAATGAATCACAGAGGAAGCTTCAGATGCAGAGCTTGATCTCCATTATCAAGGATGCTAAAAAATATATCTAAGTTATTACAGGTCCTAACTTCACCAAACTTGAATGGATGATGTGTCTTATGATACAGATGCACCTGACAGGCATGGATGTTGAATCTGAGCCATAGGTTGAGGATGCTGGAGCAGGTTAAGGTTTTAATTGCTAGTGCCCTCTGATGATGATATCTTAGTTATTACTGGTCTGAACTTCACCAAACTTGCATGGAGATGCGTCTTATGTATACTGATGCACCTGACAGGCTTGAATGCTGAATCTGAGCCATAGGTTTCGGATGCTGGATGAGGTTTAGTTTTTTTGGAACAGGTCACATGTTTATAGATGATAGCTTGCAGAGTTGATTTAACTATATTATAAATGAAACGCAGAGGTTGCTTCAGATGCAGAGCCTGATCTCCATTATCAAGGATGCTAAAGAAATTTACCTCACCCAAACCTGTTAGGATATCAAACCTGATAGATAGATGTATTTGTTGATAAATGATATAACATGATTCCTATGATATAATATTGTATGGTATGAAACAATATTGTTTAATATGATACAATATAATATCATATGTAATATTATAAAAAGTTATATGATACAATTGATATTGTATACATTTTTTTGATATTTCATGTTATGATATTGTATCATGATATCGTTATGTATAGTATTGTAAATTATGATACAATATTGCATAATATTATATTGTATTATTAATTTATCATTTAATCACATGATACTATTACTGTGACATCAGATATTGCAAAATATAATATTGTATCCTATGATACTATATTGTATATTCTAAAATATTGTATCATACGATTTTGTATAATATGATATTAGTTTCTGTAATATAGAATTATATCACATGAAATTGTATAATATGATACTGTTATATTATATAATATTGTACTATTTGATCAAATACAATAACGTATAACACAATACAATGTCATATCATACGTTACAATATCATATCTCATCATTGATTACTATGGTATTTTATTGTATTATATGATATATGTTGTAAATATGATAGGATGCAATATTTAATTTTATATTATTGTATTGATTAACATATGAACATATGATTAGCATACAATTTTTTAACAGATGATATACGATATTGTGTCAAAACCGAATCCATGAATATCCAAGATCATAAAGTTTGATTTTCATTTAATATGATAAAGGTGGTCTCATAAAGGTGAAGTCTCATAAGGGTGATGTCTCGTCTCGGTGAGCTTTGTAATCTGTGATTACCTATGTTTTGAATCTTTAGTTCTTTTAAAATATTTCCAGACCTTTGAAGTCGCTGGCAGCATTTTAGGTCTGTTCAATTTCTCAACTTGGTGCCATCTAATCTATATAATAGACTATTTAAACGATGTTTAGTGAAAACAGATCATAAAAAATAAGGGTAGAAGACAGCCAAAGGTGAGAAAAGCTAGGTAACAGGTTCTTGGCCACGATAATTACTATATAAACACAGCCACAGGCGATAACGGCTATTTAGCATAGTTCGAGGCGTAGGAAATTCTAATTACTGTATGTACAAGTGCA
Organism: Magallana gigas; assembly: GCF_963853765.1. Classification (NCBI taxonomy): domain Eukaryota; kingdom Metazoa; phylum Mollusca; class Bivalvia; order Ostreida; family Ostreidae; genus Magallana; species Magallana gigas. Next base: position 16,407,239 of record NC_088853.1, on the reverse strand, counting down.
TTGGATATTTTAAGTTTTAATACCGACGTTTTAATGCATTATTTAATAAACTTAGAAATTTTAAAAAATATACATCAGAGTAACCGAGTACCGATTTTAGTATTCGATATGCGGACATTCGATCGAGTACCCGGTTAACCTTATTTCATGTATCATATGTTTCATATTTTTTGTTAAACTACTATATCTTTTATAAACATTATAGGTTTGATCTGCGCGACACTTTTACAAAGAGATGTCAGCAATTTTACGCATAAAAAGTTCAAAGTCAAGCAAAAAGACACATTGTTGAATATTTAGTTCACGTTGACTCCATTTTCGTGATATTCGTGGGTGGTTCTCTCCCAAGAGTTCACTTCCTCGACATGCAGAAACAAATTTAGAACACTTATCTTTCTAACCGAAACTGAAAACCGATATTTAAATATCATTTTTTTCACAAATGTAAGAATTGGGTAAATGACATATTCCGTCATTCCATCGTCCATCCCTCATTAAAGTAATGCAGTTTTCTTTAGCTGATGAATCAGACGGTTCTCCCGGGTACCAGTTACTAACGTTGATAAACGTGTTCGAATGATCCCATAAATATTGTCTCTCTGTGCTTCTGTCGTTTCCGCCTGTCCATGCGGTGCAACTAGTGAAATTGTTGCTGCCACAACTGTCTGCCAAAGAAAGACACAACAGTTTTCATTTCTTCATTTAGGAATATTTACATGTACAAGTATATTTCCCTATACTGTGTATAAACCTATAGAATAGCAAGACAGATTATTTTCTTTGTATTTCAAAATGTCTTTCCTCATATGAACCTATAACATAGTAATATATGCTGTATATTTACATTTGCAAATGTTATTGCTTATGTAACCCTATAAAATAGCAAAGGCGTTCAATTATTTTCTGAAATGTTAAATGACATCACATTGACTACTGCACTCGCTAATTGTTTGACATAAACACACGCTTATAATTAATAATTCTAAGCAGTTTGCCTCTCTCATAAGTAAATAAAGTTATGAACAGCAATGCTAAAAAGTTCACCGAGATATGAACTTGATTGGTAAAAAATACCTTTTGAAAAACCCTTCCGGTTTCACAGGAATTGATCACGTGACTAACTAAGTTCCTTTTCCAGCTAACTTGATAACAGGATGTTCATTGCTCATTTCAACTTTTTAAAATAAGAAATAAACAGCAATTTAAAACATTCACCGGGACATGAAGTCGGTTGGTCACATGATCGAATCCTGTGAAGCCCAAAGGGCTTTTAAGTAGGGTTGATCACGTACAAACCAACATCATATCACGCTGAACTTTTTAATATTGCTGTTTATTACTTATATTCATGTTTGAAAAAGACAAATCGTTCAGAATTATTAAAAATACCGAGATATTATGTTAAAAATAATCCAAGCGAAAAGCGATAAGCGCGTGCTATGATCATTGTGACTTCACGAACAAGTTCATTTAAGAAATAAACATCAATTTAATAAGTTCACCGGGGTATCAACTTGGATGGTCACGTGATCGAATCCTGTGAAGCCCGAAGGGATTTTTTAAAGATTTGATCACGTATCAACCAAGTTCATATCCCGCTGAACTTTTTAACATTGCTGTTTATTACTTATATTTAAGTCTGAAATAGACAAATCGCGCAGAACTGTTAAAACCGACATTTAATGTTTACAATAATCCAAGCGACAAGCAATAAGCGCGTATTATGATTATTGTGACGTTACGAAAATTTTTTAAAACTTTTTAGTCTTTCTAAAATATAAGAAACCTTTGCCGGGCTTCATGGGATTTTTTCACGGGTGCAACCAAGTTTATAATCCGATGAATTTTATAAACATGACGTGTTTTTTTCTTAACAAAATATAGTTGTGTTTATAAAATACTAGTATACAGAAAATTCTTTTTCTCCTACCCATACCATGAACCATAGTTCTTTGATTTACACGATCAACACTTTTATTCTTTAAATTCTTTTTATCCAATGAAAAAATAAACAGATCGAACACACATAAAACCAAGCAAAAGAAAACCAAAAACAAACAAAATAGTGTCGCATATCCATCGGTTCCTAAAAAATTGTCCAGTGTCCTTGTCTGTGAATAACATTGAACATATAACGTGCGAGTACCCATTATTGCCCAGTATCCATTATTGCCTAGTATCCATTATAATTGCCTAGTATCCATAATTGCCGATTGTTATAAAAACAGCAAGATTTCCGCTATCTATTCGTAGTTTATAGCTACAAACCAAAATGAATAAACACTATAAGAGTTGGGAACGTATATCAGCTGTATCCGTACAATGACACATGCCACTGAATCTTTGACTCGTATTCCATTTTGATGACAGGTCATTTTTTGTTTAGGTCCAACTTCGAAGAATATTAACCTCCGTGTTATGATTTTTGACAAAAATACGCAAGATACAATTCCTACTACACAATATTAAAGAAAGAAAGCCGAGCATCTGCTTGCTTGTAAGACGCCATTTTGTTTGCAACCTGAGGCGGATCAAAGATTTCTCCACACGCACATGCGGTGTAAATCAGAGGCGTTGCTAATAACTTTCACACACATTATTTCTTTTACTGGACACACTTAAACTAATATTTAAAAAGCTTTTAATAAATAAACAATGCATTTCTTTAATTTTTAATCATTTGTCCCAAGAGATGTGAATCACACGTTTCCCCGTTTGTGTGCATGTGGCCGCAGGGACATTGAATAGAATATTGCTTATAATTGAATTGCGTTTATGGTATAAGTGTTTATGTTATATTCTTACATTTTATCTTAAATTGATAGATTCTTTTAAAAGTTTGGCCTTTTTACAGATTAATTAGAAAAATAACGAAAAGATATGAGCGGCAAGAATGCCTCGAATATACTCGAACTTCCTGTAAATCGAAGGTCATGGACAGGGTTTAATTTTAGCCAGAAGTAAGTCGATATTGATGAAAATAAAATAAAAATTATTCCTCAAATGAAATGAATGATCAGTGCAGAGATTCTCTAAGAAGTTTTTACATGACAGCTTACATGGAGAGAGTAATGGAGAAAAATTGTGTATTTTCCAGCAATAATTGGTACTCGCACGTTAGCAATCGAAATTCCTGGGCCTTTCCGACAGAGCTCGAAAAAACACCTCGGAAGACATTATCCGACACTCGAGTTTGTACTCCTATGATGTCATAAATATAGGCAAATGAAACTCTCATATAACGTTAATAGCAGGAGTATGCACCCGGGTTTACTTACTTTACAGCTGACTATCTTGTTTTTTTTTTAATCAAATCAGGTCATAAAGTACTAAGCAAATAATTCCTGGGGGTATTAAACTTATCGCACCGAACAATGTTAACGAGATGCTTCCCGAAAACTTCTTAAAATCAACTCGTTTTTGTCACACATAGCCCGTTACTTAAAGAGGTTCGTTCCTCTGTTTTTGAGTAGCCATTTTGGTTAACCTCTATTCTAGAAATCATGCATCATATATAGATTCTACTCATTAATTCAAATTTTATAATGCCAATTAAACTATTTTTAAATAGAATAGTAAAGAAAAAATTACATATTTACAGAGTTTAGTATGGGACTATATTTTGTGGTGGAAGGTTTTTAAATAGAAAATGAACATTTTTCATAACCCAGATGTTTAAGAGTACCGTCACTATAGCCTCCTTTTTTCCAGTGCAAACAAAATTTCCAAATATTTTGTGCATTAGGATATATTCATTTTGTTACAAAAAACATAATTTTACAATTTTTCAATACTTCTATCGACACATAATGGCAAATTTAACCTATATTTCATAAAAGTCAAGGAAAAATGATTCCTAATTTTTGCCAAAAATCAGCTTATTTCATGCAATATCTTAAATTTTCAATAATAGACTCATACTTTTTGTTTTATTTTCTGAAATCTTAAGATTTTTCTGACAAGTTTGTCATAATTTAAGAAATATTTTAAGACTTTTAAATAATTTCATTATATGTTGAATTAGTAATGGATAAAAATAGGGTTTTATCAGTGCAAAAAGGTCAAAATGTCAATTAGGTGAAGAAATTGTAACATTTTTCTTCATGATAATTTTAATTTTATTTATTCTAAATCGTGTAAATTTGTATTTGATGCCTTGGTTCATTTCGATAATAAAATATAGAGGGAAAAGCGATTTATTTGCAATCTGCACTTTCAGTGCAGAAAGGTCATATTAAATACACCGTAGCGCCAAATGAAGCATATAGACCCCAACATTTTGTTTTGAATTTTGGTTAAGCTATGCTTGTAGATTTTTTAAAAAACACTTTAGAAAAAACTTTAAGACTTTTGATCGCAGGTTCCAACGTCCTTAATGAACAGAGCCAATTCATTGACAAATATCTCATAAAACCAGGATTTATTTTTATTAAAGGTAAATGTGGTGTATTTTTAGTGAATAACAATAACATGATCTGATTATTTGCTTTACTACTTTATTTAAGGATGGGCTATAAGTGTATAAGTCAATCGAATAACATCGAGATACTAGAAATAAAAAATAAATATCATTTTACTTGCCGATAAAAAATTCAAATGATATGAATAATCACGCCTTAAAGGTCTTACGCAAGGAAATAGCCAATTGTAGTTCCATATATATAGACTGAGACAATTTCTTTTTTTTCTTCCTATTTTAGCACCTTTTTTAGGCCTATAGTATTGATTTTGGACTCAGTGGCTAGGAGAATTAATACTTTAATGGAATTGTCACACTAATTTCAATGGAACCATTTCTTTAGATGCGCATGATGCAACTTTCTGGATGGTGCTGAGCCTGTTTGTCAACATGTGGAACCCATGTGTACTTGGGGGTAGATATGTTTACTCTCAATAATCGCTCTTAAAAGCCGCATAAGGCATTAATTTTCTGATCAAAAATTTTTCTTGAAGCATTTAACTAAAATTTCTCTTTCATGAATTATGTGCTGAGAGTACAGTTAATTAATTAACTGAATTAAAGCTATATAGTAACATATAATGAAATTGTTTCCTTGTGCAATTGTGTGAAACCTTACATGGGTTACGTGACACACATATCCACAACCACGGCGACGACGAGAAAGAGGGGTAGGCCATTAGGTTTGACACATTTGGCAAGGAAAGAAAAGAGGGACAGATTCTCAAAATATTTTTTAAAGCTATCTTGTTTAAATATTGTAAAATTAAAAAATTCTAAACCGGTGAATGTATGTTTCATACCACCTTGATTATTAATAATACTTTAATAGTCTGTACCGAGATATTTATGTTGTACATTTAGACGATTTTTAATTTAAAAAACTCACATACCTGTGGGAAAAGTGCAGTTAAAATCAAAGAAAAAATTTCAAAGATAACTTCATTCACACATTATCGTTTTTCCTCTAAAAATTTCATAGGAACTAAAACAGATTACGGAGAATGTTGACATCTTTTCTCCATTCGGAAGTCACTCGGAATACCTCGCATAATTTTTCATCGTTTTCATCAGGGCTTAATCAAAGCTGATGCAATGGAAATTCCCCGTGGACTTTCTATTTTTAGCCGTGTATTGAAACATGACAATCTAGAGGATGAGTGGGATTTTTTCATACTACGAGGGTCAATCAAAATATACGAAGACTTTTGTCATAGCTGTGTTACTTAACGTCATATCATTACTAAATTTGGTAGACATAATTTAGCAATAGTTTCAAACAATTTGCAAGAAAAAAAGTTAATAAATTCCTTTATTTCTAAGAATTATTTAGAATCTAATCCTGCAAAAATGAGGTCACGGCGCACGGTCAAAATTTGTGTTATGTCAACAATGAACCATATAATGTGAAAAGTAATATCTCTATAAATTGTCTTAAAACCAAATAATATTAAAACCTCAAATTAAGTTTTGTCTTGGTATTCTATGTTCCAAATAATGACGGGATATATTGTTTTGTCGAACAGATATTAGTATCTAAAGACATATAGTCCTCTTTAGAATTGACTAAAAACATCGACGTCGCCGGACGTCACGGCGCAACGCCAGGTACAAACAAAATGAATTTAACCGAGGTAAATCCCGACACAAGCTGTGAAAATGCCCAATGGTGCAAAAAATAAGTCAACAATTATTTTCAAGTTTGTGTTTCACTGTAATAAATGTTGTGGGGGTGGTGGTAATTGTATTTTGAATATAAAACAATCTGAAAGAGAGTAGAATATCTGTAAATATTTGGTCAAAAAATAATAAACCTCAATCAACGTTCAGTGTAATCCTTACTGTAAACTAATAGATACAGGGTTAGAAAATGAAAACTTTGAAGAACTAACTAATGATTCTCGAACAAATGTGTGCAAATAAGATGTTGAGTGGTTCAGTGCAATTTTAAATTGTAAGGAGAAAGGCAAAAGAGACTAAGCGTGATATAAAGATGGATATATCTTTAAACTGTGCATATATAATCTTGACGTCATGTTTTGAACGTTACCGTGCGCCGTGGTGACAAAACAGGTTTTTTTTTAAAAAGGGGTAGCAAAAGTACCGTTTCATCAAATGGACTAAAACTTCGCATATCAATAACATAGGTGTTGGTGCACAGATTAATCTGTTAAGTATGACTTTCTGGAAAAATATTTTTTGATTGACCCTCGTATTAAATGAACATCGTCTGAGTAAAGAAGTATTTATAGATATCGAATAATTAAAGAAAATATTCGGCAAAAATATTTTGGGACAGACTTTAACTGAGTTCTTACTTGAGTTCTAGCTGAAATCGGCTCTCGAGGTGTTTTTCCGAGCTTTGCCGTAAACGTCCGAAAAGATGCTATAGGAACGCATGGTTCAAAACATTTCATCGATGTCGCAATGCTGGGACGCAAGCGGGCTTTTTGCATAACCATACGAAATGAAACTCAAAAAATATCGAGAATTTTATATTCAATTGAACGATTGCTGAAAATAATGAAAAATATTGATACGGAAGTCTTTGAATATGATAGGGTGATTAATATACGGTCGGGCGTGATCAAATTTTTGATCACATCTTTGATCACGTCTGACCGTATTTGATCACCTAATTATACACAAAGAATTGTAACTTAAAGATATAACTTATACACATGTATAAATCCGTGCTGAACTATAACTGTTGATATAATGAAAGGTGGCCGATCCCGCAAATAGTGTCACTCATAAAATGAGTTGAGCAACGTCAATTTTATAACAATATTAGAGGCAAACCACCCAACCCCAAAATGACGCAAACACGCAAAATGTATATATTCATTTAAAAATACATATAATTGCCTATAATAACCAAAATCACCGGATACAAATAACCATCTACCCCCTCCCCTCCATCTGCGAGATATCAAACAAATAACAATTACCTTTTATGAGAAATGAAGCAGCCAGCCAATCGGATTCCTCTTTACTGTTGATCTCCACAAGGTAAGAGCACAGCTTCTGACACTCCAACTGTTATAATATATATCATAAGTACTAGTATAATTTTAGAAATAAATGTAAAAAAAGAAGACAAAAAATGAATATTACTAAACCTGAAGATTAGTTTTCCACCTTATAACCAATGTGTACAACGTATTTAACTCTGTACTATAAGTTTTATTTTTATCAGAATCTCAGAGGCCCAAGCTATACTGCTTTTATTTTTTTCTATGGTCATGCAAGTTTAGATATGCACAATTAAATACATTAATGTGTTGGCTGATTTGCTTTAAATAAGATATATTTAACAACAACAACCAAAAACAAAAAAAACAAACAAACAAAAACAAGAAAACAAAAACAACAACCTCCCCCACCCCCCCCCCCCCAAAAAAAAATAAGAAAACCAACATTATTTTTATCAAACATTTTTTAGTCTTCCTTTTCAAATTACCTTGGCTTCTTCCCACGTGGCATCTTTTTCTACATAATAATAATGGTGTCCCATGTACGCCCAGTTTGAATCTGTAATAAATTACCATTAACATCTAAATCTGCACTGATAAGTTGTACAGCTTAAACTTAATAAAGAACTGAACTGAAAATCAAAATTTAAATATTTAACAATTACGGTAAGTATTAAAGCTGTAAATAGGTAATTAATTACCATGGACACTAATTTAAAATTATGAATCGCTATTTAATTACTCTTATTTGGTAAAATATCATACGTAAACAAAAATTGATGAAGCTTTTACCGGTCTTCTACAAAATTCAGATTATTTTCTCTTTTTTTATTTGAAAATCAAAATTTAAAAATGTTTTGCATATGATCATGGTAAAAAATCAAACAAAATATGATCTTGCTTAATCTTAATTAAAGGAGTACTTAAATCAGTTTGTCTTTTACTAAATTTTAACCTAGAGGGGAAAATTGTCACATGGCAGAACAATTTTTCATGTAACATAATTTTTACTGTACATTGAATTTTTCTTTTAATCAAATTGCTCTTGTTTATAGCTAAATTGAATGTGCGTTGTGAATCGACTTTTTTTTTTAACCTCACCGGTAACATTAATATAAAAACAATTTTTATAAAAAATACGCTCCTTTAATCTGTGTCAAAATGTAGAACCATTTTAACAAGAGCTTGGACTTTGGGTTGTTATGCCAAACAGCAATGTGACGTAAGCCTGTTTATTTCATTACTAGCCACTCAGCCATGGCTCTTTGAAATCAGCAAGATTTGTCTGGCTTTTGGGCTAAGACTACGCAATAGGTGCATATTTCGCTTGAAACCGCGTCATTTTAACTTGTTTTGACGCAAGGTATAGATACAGAAAATCCAAGGTCTTGTTAAAATGGCTCTTATTAAAGACCGGGGTTGACCTAGTAAAATATCCACACTTTTGGAGAGGGTTTATACAGGATTTGCCTGTTGCCTAATCCATTTGATTACTCAACAAAATATGTTTAAAATAAATAAAATATCCACACGGACGGCAATTAAGCATATAAGGAGGCAGGCCACACCTCCACACTGATAACACTGCAGAGTTAAGTTATTTATAGATAGCTGCATACCACAAGCACGTGCTGATAAGAGAATTAAAAGATCATAAGGAACCTGATTAATTTTTATTATTTCCTTCGTTTTGAAAACACAGATTTAATGTATCTTTTCCAAATGTTATTTCTGAACTGATATGTTTGTTTCTTGTAGTTCTTTTTACCCACTTTTCTTCTTGGGGCTTTAGGGTCACTTTTGTAAGAAACTGAAGTGAAATCCCTCCCAACATTTTCATTCCAGTGACATGTACCTAAAAATGCCCGCACTTTATACTGGTCACTACCGAAAGCAATCCTTTTGTCTTCATAAATATTTAAAGTGTTGTTAAAACTTTCAACATAGTAAGTGTCACGCCCTAATTTAAAATCTTCAGGGTATTTATAAATCAGTGAATTGATAATGACATTTCTCAATAATTTTTCAGCCACTGGGTTCTGTATAACAATTGTAGATGGTTCATAGTTAGGGTCCTTTTTACATCTTGATTCCGAATGACACTGCTTGTGATTCCCTTTGTAGTGTTCCACACAGTTTTCTAACATTGATCTTGAAGTGCTGGAATCTCCATTGTAATTCTTTATCGCCCAATAAAATGAGTTGCTACAGGTTCAGGTTTGTCATACAACTCCTCGGACCAGGTTTTCACCTCTTTGTATCTAGGCCCGCTAGTAGCTAATGACATGGCCTTTTTTTTTACACTTTTAATCCCATTCCAGATATCATTTTGGTTTGTTGTACTCACTGTTTCCTTCACCATTTCATTGATGGAAAGGTTGCGGTCATGTGTGTAAATATGAACAGTGACTTGTTCTGCTTCTAAATCACGGTAAATTTTTTCAGTCCCGATTTTTTCATGTCGCTGTGTTACAGGATCATCAGCAGTGGTAATGTGCACGCAATTTAAAATCTTGTGACTTTTTTTGCCAACTGCTACTACACTGGTGTCCTTGGTATTTTTCCGCCACCCGTGCCGAGCATCTGTGATGATATCAATTCCATTTAAATCTCCATACATACCGATTTCTTCCAACAGCGCAGCACTTATAGAATCCTCATACACCTGTTGTACAAACGTTTTGTACATTTTAAAAAAAGAAGTTCTCTTTTCTTTCGACAGCACTCCAAGTCCTGCAGAAGTGCAAAATCGGGAGTAATGGGAAGGAAGCATGCCACCACACAGGAAAGCATGGTTTATTCTTTGGTTTATTAAATATTTTCCATTTGGCAGATAGGGAGATGATGCCCAAATGTAAATATGTTGAGCATGTCCTGGTTTTGTACAGCATAACTTCAAAGAGACAACATGTCCACGATTTGTCACTTTTCTAACTTCCAATTTTCCATGACAATACCTTCCATGAGTAGCAGTTATATCCAGAAGCTTCTTGATAGGAGATAGTGATGTCACAAAAGAGTCTTGGTTAACCAGTCCTTTCTTTACATTGATAAAGGTTCCTGGTGTTTTAGGACTTTGTTCTTCATCTTCAGCAGATAACTTCTAAGAATTCAACAAAGCATCCATTATATCTGTATTGTTGACAGGTCTTCCCAATTTTCTTACAAGAACTTCTCTTACACTTTGGAGATTGTGCAACATTTCCTGCTTCTTTTCAGCACTTGCTGGAATTTCCGACTTAAAAGTTGGGGGACGTTTTCGTTTGCTTTCTTCCATGATTAGAATTAAAGAATCAGTATAATAACAGTATATATGTACTTTTTGTTATGGATGGCAACACATGAAAAAAGATATGTATATACATATATACTCTTAGTATCATATTTCACTGGGCTGTGCCATTATTAGAGTTGTGAAAGTCTTGCTGTTAAAATGTACTTTCCACAATTAATGGTAAATCCAATAACTCTGAATATGCTTGTGAAATTAATTTATTAAATGTAGTTTTGAATAAAGACCAAAAGTCTCAATTCATGATACGTGTAAAACTTGTTAAAAATGTGGTAAAAATAAAGATGATCCACCCCCATGGGCGCTCTGTTGGAAGAGTCTAATGTACATGAGTCCTGGCTCAGTGGGGAATCCCTCCTACCAAATGTCAATAAATCAGCCTCCAAATCAGCAAACTTGTGTGAGGTTCCACGGAGGTGTTTTCATAATAATGAGATATTTACCATGAAATTATTGGCAGTAAACTTACTTCTGAACTATCTTTGTATTAGAAAAAAGCATTTTTCCCAATACATTCAAATTTTGTTTTACAATATAACTGTGAATATTTGATGTGAAGTATTTTAGAATATACCAGTACTAAAATATCCTTTTGTTTTACCTCTGCCCTAATAAAATTCTCTCCAAAATACTCAGAAAAAAAAAATGTCGGAAAAAGAAGACACAAGTGTAATTTCACTGAGGGTCAATTCAGAGCAAAGAGAAGCAATTATACAGTTCTTTAACTTTAATAATTGGGATTTGGAAGAAGCAACAGGTGAAGGAATTCAGAGCAATGCTGATGAGACAGATGAGAATGGTGACGTGCTGGGGAATTTTGAACGGACATTTCACATTCCCCAGGACAACAGTGTTGAGGAATGTCCCCATTGCTTATGCAGACCCTGTATAACCAATGAAAGAAACCATCAGATGTGGTGGAAACCAAATGTGAACCACCAAGCAGACGGAATAGTTCACTAAGAAAAGAAAAATATAAATTTTTCTGGACTATGCTGTTCCACAGAGGTGTATTTCAAGACCCTAGATACAAAAGCCGAAAACTTGATATTATGCACCAAAATTCGAGGCTGCGTGACGTAGTTTGTCATCGTAGGGATGTTTTACCGTCATGTGTTTTAGAGACAGTGAGAAGGTGGCTTCCAAATCTAAAAAATGTGCCATATATGGGACATCGCTGGGAGTAAAACCCTCATACATTTTTAATGATAATTGGTAATGTTTTCAATCAGTGTGCTGTATATCATTGATAACATTTTATAATCTCGAAGTATGAACTGTAATTAATCCATCCACGAAGGCCCCATGCATTCATTGATAAGGAACTTGATACGGAGAGTAAAGCAGCAGGAAGGAAACTAGGCTGTAAACGTGTGTGTGTTCTTTCTATTTGTATATGATTGGCAAAGTGATAACGAAGTAAAAAAACAATTACAAGGATTACTTTGTGTTATTCAGTTTTGAGGTAAAACAAGCTGTCCGCCATTTATGGTGAGTGCGTCTATAGCAATACCGGCATTTCCGGTAGAAATGTAAACAATAAGCAACTGTCAATCAGATCTGAGGAAATTTGAATTTCTGATTCACTTCAAAACTTTAAATGAAAATTTCAAGAGAAATAAAGCATCTATAATTAATCTTTTATTATCTGAAGAAGCCTTTCAGTTGACTTGAGTTATGGAATAAAATTATTTTAAAATTGTTGTTGATAAACGTTTAAATTCAGAAATTTCTTCACTGAAGTGAAAGGTGGCAAGAAAATTGAAATTTCCTCCATTTTACTCATTGGCTGCTATCTATACCCCAACCCCGGTCTTTAAGTTTAGTTGAATAAAATCGCCGGCCAAATTACAGAACAAGTTTCGATATAAATTTATTTCTTACCTTTCTGGAAGCGAAGTAGTTGGTCATTTTTCGGACTCAAAAACTGATACGAGTAGCCTGTCTGGTTTACGCAATGGACTGCGTTGCACTGTTTCTTTGTTTTGTTGAAAAGAAACCCTGTGCAATAACTATCTTTTGTGCACAGCGTTCCACATTGCAAAATACTAAAATTTAAATAAGACACCGTTAAAGGGTAGTTAGTCGCCTCAATGTCCAGTACAGAGTAAGAAACACTTCTCTGCTTACAGAAAACTTCAAGAAATAGAGTGACGAAAACATAATGCGATTTTTGGAACATGTTTTCTTCTGCGTGTCCCTTTACCGTCTGTTTTTGAACAAGTCGTTGCGTTAATTTTTAACTTAAAAACGAGATCGATTTCTTGATTTGTCAATATTTCATCGTCAAATCCAACCAATACTATATGTGTCTCGATCGTGACCTGTATATATGAATGATTTTTAAAGTATGCAAATTAACATTTAAGGAGGCCGACTTTAGTTTGCATTGCGCATGTTTTTGCGCATTCGAATATAATACAGTTGTTTTATACTTCTTATGAATTTTTTTTGATATCATTTATAAAATTGAACACAATAAACAAAATACAGATAAAAATATTTAGATTTTTAAAGGAAATTTTTATTTTTTAACACGATTTTTACGTTGTGCGGTAGGGGAGCATTGCCATTGTGCTTTTATGACGTTATGATAAAATGAAGCTTTGTAGGAGTACGTTATAAGAAATAACATAAAAGAAAAAGTAAAAATTGTACGCTGTTGAAATTTTATGTATAGAATGATGCTATCCTCGAGGATATTTTCCTCATTTTTGAAATGAATCCATTATATATACCAATCATCATTCGTGATGATCCAAATATATAGCAAAATTTGGTGCATTTTAATATTTTCAGATGGCCCCCATTAAAAACCAGACGGTAGAATTTTGTGTTTTTTACTTATAAGGTAGGAAATGATATTACTTATCATATATAACAATTTGAGAAAAAAAGCTATTGTAGTATTTTTATAAACTGCTTTGATGTGCGGAAAATGACAGTTTCCTATATATTCCTATAGTAAATGTACCTCTATGTTGAGATGGTCCCTAAAAAGAACCAGACGGTCGATTTTCATGAACCTTCGCACCTAAACTAGAGTTGGTTTCAATTACATATGGTTAAAAAATAAAGAGTTATGCTATTGTAGTTTTTCAGCAAAAAAAACCCAAATCGGCCTCCTTAAAAAAGATGTTTGGAGAAAACGAGTCTCTTTGAAACAACAATTGTATGTAGCTTGTTTTGTTTGTTTTTGTCTGTCCACGAAATATACTGTCTGCTTTATAGTTTATATTAATAATATTAATATGAAATTATTTAGATGGCTCAGCTTCAGATATCTATGAATTACAATGTATCTGAGGAATCAAACATTCTTTGCATTATTATGGGGCATATTTGCGTGATCAAATCCAACAAAGCCCAAAGTATTGCATATTTCGTTTTTGTTGGACTTTAAATCCAATGTACTGTCACAATTAAGGCAACAATTGCCCACGAATTGCTAAAAGTTAAAAATCACCATTATTTGCCATGTCAGACTTGCGATAACTCTACAGACGGTGCTTTTTCGAATCTAGAACGACTCGACTACGATGTCTGCTCGACTATGTACGATGTTTGTGCGACAACAGGACGAATTGTGGTGATTCATATACGATTAAGTAACGCACACTTTGAGATCTTCGTACAAGCAGATAAGATGGGAGACGATTTTTATACGATACTCTTACGAATGAGTACGAAAATATACGATTGATACACGATATTCCCACGAAAAGTTACGAGTTTATACGAATATGTATATGTAACTGCGTGGTGTGTTAATTTATAAAGTGATCATTATACAAATTAATAATTGCATTTTTGCGAAAAATACTTACCTGGATTTATTTTTTTTTTAATTTGACAACAGAAGATTATACAGAGTAATATTCCTATGAATTATAAAAAAAATTGAAAACAAGTACACGTAGTGTGGGTTAAGATTACCAACGAATGCCATATGGAGACAATGTTTGCAACTGTGACTAAAAATGTTTTAATAGTTTGCTGACATACGTTTATTAATTGTTGTATTTATAAACGAACAAGAAGATCGTTCGTTGGTGTGTTATAGTTCATAAATGATTTAATAATCATGAAAGCGGCAGCAGTAATTTTTGATTTATACCATGAAAATTATTAATGAAGAAAAAAAAATGTTAAATGAAACATTACAATTATATCTAAAATTTTGAAAGACGATGTTCTGCAAGTAACTTGCATAGTCACTGGACGATGTACTTAGGGATAAAAAAAAGAGTACTATTACGAAACACTGACTTGGCTCGTATTTTCGTACTTACTTGTAGTTCACTCGCAGAACTCTCGTATTGCAATCGCCCCCGATCGCCTGTTTTCGTATAGTATTCGCAGCAATTCGAACTACATTCCCATTTATTTGGAGAACATTTGGGGAGGACTTGAGAAACAATCGCATAAACTCGAAAAATACTCGGGGTAGATCTTAGAATATTCGTAGCAACGTAAGTTCTACGAAGTTTCGCATTTTTTCTAAGAATGTCGAAGATTTATTGCGACTATATGCACGAGTGCAGAGCGAGTGTCGTGCGAAAGTCTACGAATACTTAAAAAAAAAATCGTACTGTGGGTACGATTGTTTTGAACATTCTCAAAACATTTACCGTACTTGGCGATTTGCACGACTATCTCTATGGTGAACCCCGATCCCTGATGAAGTGCGGTTATTGAATTCGTACAGTATCGTAGCTCAACTGGTGACAGTGTGACAGGGGCTTAATATGAGAGAGAGAGAGAGAGAGAGAGAGAGAGAGAGAATCATTTGGGTACATGTAGTTGGTACTCTTAGTTTATTGAATCAATCAAATGTCGGGCCACATATCATTACTCTCAAACCATATACTGGGTTTAAAAAACTAATATACTCTGTAACTGTTTGGCTAAAATTGAACATGTGAATTTTTATGTTGAATAGCTTTTTCAATTATATCAATTAACTGCGCTTGTGTACGAGCTACATTTATGAACGACATGGTATGTTTAAAAAATTTGCATCACCTTTTTGTTTTTATTGTGCATCAATGATTAATAAAATTGCCTTGTTGAAAAAAATATTGCTGGTCTGCAAAGTTTTTTCCACATCAATAGAAAATGAATTATGTACGTGTATAAATATTAAACTGCTTGAATATATTACAAATATGTATAAAGGAGTTAAATCACTCATCAAGATGAATGGCAGGGTGTCTGTACTGGCCAGTGAAATGAGGAAACTTTGGTCACTTTTGTAAATGCGTCTTTATTTTATTTTGGAGGGTGACAAAACATGTAAGATGTATGACGAATGACGAATGACGAATGACGATTTACTACAAAAAATAGAGAAAAAATATTGTAAATAAACTAATTCAAAAAACACACACATACAAATTCATCCTAGTAAATATATGGTTGACAATGATGAAACGTATGACTATCAGATATATCAGTATAACCTAATTCAATTAATCACAATAAGATATGCATCTAGAAACATAAATCTGAAATGCTCTAGCAAAGTTTGGCGACAGAAAAATGTAAACAAAGAGGCATAACTCTAGACAACCAAATGAGATACATGTAATATACATGTTGCAAATGGAGTTACCTCCCCTAATATATCAATTATAAACCTAACATAATCCAGCAAAGTTGCACACATGCCTCATAATTACATATAAGTACCTATATATAGCTTTATCAATATATCATTAATAATGACCTTGAAATATCCATGCATATGCATAAATAGTAACTTTATACCTACACTAAAGTATGAAAATTATCAAATGTACTGTAATATAATTCTACTGCACAATGTACATATGCATTGGAAAACATTCTAACAATATACATATTATAACACTCACCAATTAAGTAGTTTCCTCCAGAGAAAAGTACATTCAGTACAAAAGAAATGTAAACATGAGCCCGCCTAACACAAGTTCACGGGCTCTACACAAAAAAAATATTGAGCTCAAAAACTGATGACGTCAGATCAGGTATGACTAACTGCAGTACCAGCATAGATATGACTAATTGCAGTATTGGCGGCAACAACCCAGCCCCCTAATTGTGGAATGAATATGACACAATTACGTCGAAAATACTCTACATCATTAAGTTACAAACAACCTAGTTTTTATCAAATTTGTGTCTTGACTAGCAATT
The DNA here is from genome assembly GCF_963853765.1 of Magallana gigas. Lineage (NCBI taxonomy): Eukaryota > Metazoa > Mollusca > Bivalvia > Ostreida > Ostreidae > Magallana > Magallana gigas. The sequence continues at coordinate 16,390,336 of NC_088853.1, read as the reverse complement.
GTTCCTAGAAAATGTCAACAATGAACAAACATCCAATGATCACAAATAATAATACAGAAATTTACACGAGTTCGTAATAATCAAACAGTTCTAACAATCTCCTTCTAGAATCCGGCAGAGTTTATCAACGGGGCGGATCAGAATATTTGTCGCAGTTTTAACTTTAACTTGTCGCACAAGTCCATTGCAGTCCGGTATAGTTTCACAAATAATGCCCATAGGCCACGAGTTTCTCGGAGAATTAGAATCGACTATTAACACAACATCACCAATTTGCAAGTTCCGTTTGCTTTCTTGCCACTTCTGTCTTTCTTGTAAAAGCGGTAGGTATTCCCGTACCCATCTATGCTAAAACAGGTTTGCCATATATTGAACTTGTCTCCACCGTCTCCTGTGATAGATGTCGTCCTTATCAAAAACTCCTGGAGGCAGGTTCTGCTTCCGCTTCATTAAGAGCAAATGGTTTGGTGTAAGTGGTTCCAAATCAGAGTGGTGATCTGTATTCTTCGTGATCGGTCGATCGTTGATCATCTATTCGATTTCACACATCAGGGTATTAAGTCCTTCGTCGTCCAAGGTCTGTTCCCTTAGAACGCTGTTCATGGCCTTGCGAATAATTCGAATGATTCTTTCCCACACTCCACCATGATGTGATCCAGCTGGTGGGTTAAATTGCCAGTCTACATTCTTCTGTAACATTGAATTTTGAATCTGGTGTTGATTCCATTCCTGTATGGATCGGGCAAGTTCACGTTCGGCACCAACAAAATTAGTTCCATTATCAGAACGTATCTTCGTACCTTGTCCCCTTCTGGCAATAAAGCGTCGCAAGGCATTTATGTAAGAATCAGTGTCCAATGAAGCTGCTACTTCCAAATGTACAGCTCGACTTGCCAAGCAGGTGAATATTACGCCATAACGTTTCACACGACTTCTCTTTTGTTTTACTTCGAACGGTCCAAAGTAATCGACTCCTACTCTGCTAAATGGTGGTTCATCTGGAACGATACGATCCTTTGGTAGATTTGCCATCTTCTGCTCTTCAACTTTCGACTTGAATCGTCAACATGTAACACATCTTGATATCAGCTTCCTGATGGCTGACGGAGCATGAATAATCCAATACATTTCTCTTAACTTTGCCAACATATGGTTTCTACCACTATGCATCAGTTCTTGGTGAATTTGTCTAAGAATGATTGTTGACACATGATGATCTGTGGATAGAATAACTGGAAGTTTCATCTCTGCTGGAATACTTGACTGGTGTAGTCGACCGCTGACACGTAAGATTCCATCATCCAAAAATGGATCCAAGTTCCTGATTCGACTTCTACGATTCACATGAGAGTTTCCTGAAACAATAGCATTGATTTCTGTGTCAAATTCTTGTTGTTGAACAAATTTCAGTATTGTCTTCTCTGCCTCTTTAAGGTCTTGGTGCGATAGAACACTCTTATCATATGATTCTTGTAACATTGGACTAGAATTGAGTCTTTTCATGTTCACACGCCTTAACAATTCTTTCCGCACTTTCAGAATCCATGCCACTGTTCGTTTCAACAAGTACCACGAAGAATAATGTTGAATCAACTTGTTAACACACTCTGTAGAATTGTCTGAATTCTGTTGCTCTGCGATGACTGCTCTGACGGTAACTCTTTTCACCTCTGGGTCATTGTCCAATAATTCTGTATCAGCGATCTCCATTGAATGTTTGGGCCACTGATCCCAATAAAAAAAACTTGGGGCCTTGATCCAGTTTTCTTGCATGATAAGGCTGTTGGCTGATATACCTCTTGATGCGTAATCAGCTGGGTTGACTTTCGTGTTAATGTATCTCCAATTGCTTGGCTGCGATCCTTCATGTATCACTGCTAGTCTGTTAGCAACGAAAGTATGAAATCTTGCTGTTCTATTCTGAATATAACGTAATACTGCCATACTGTCGGTCCAGAATATAACGTGATCGATGGGCATGTCTAGCTCGGTCAGTAACAACTTGTTGGTTTTGACGGCTATTGTAGCTGCCGTCAACTCCAGTCTTGGAATGGTTGTCTGTTTAAGTGGTGTAACACGAGATTTTCCCATGATGAAGGAACAATGACGTTCTCCGTCTGTATTCTCCAGTAGTAAGTAGGACACTGTGCCATACCCTGTTTCGCTTGCGTCAGAGAAGTGATGTAACTGCGTAATGACTGGATCGAATCCAAAGGGCTTGATACCCCTGTTCACTTTGAAGTCTTCTAGTTTCTGGAGGTCCTGGTACCAATGATTCCACTGAATTACGAGGTCATCTGGAATTCTATCGTCCCATCCTAATTGCATCTTGCAAAGTTCTTGAAGGATACATTTGGCCTTGAGTACGAATGGAGCCAAAAATCCTAAAGGGTCATATACACTACTGACCATCGACAGAATTCCTCGTCTGGTAAGCGGTTGTTCGTTCAATTCCAGCTTGAAGTGAAAGAAATCAGACTCGACGCACCACTGGACTCCAAGGGCTCTTTCAATCGGCAAAGTATCATAATCTAGATCTAAAGTCTTTACTTCTTTAGCTCTCTCTGACACAGGTATTGAGTTCATGACATCTCGACTGTTGCTTATCCACTTTGAAATGTGAAAACCACCTTTGTCTAAAAGTCTTTGTAAGTCTTTCACTAAGATTACAGCCTCGTTCACAGATTTGACAGACTTAAGACAATCATCTACATAGAAGTTTTTGAGAACGGTGTTAACAGTCTCTTCACTGAAATATCCTTTCCAATCCTGAGCTGTTTTTCGAAGACAAAGGTTGGCACAACTAGGTGAAGATGTTGCACCAAACAAATGCACAACCATTTGGTATTCAGTTACACTTTTCGAAGGATCTCCATCTTTCCACAATAGGAATCGAAGAAATGAAGCATCCTGGAGAGGTACACGCACTTGGTAGAACATGCTGTCAATATCACCCATTACAGCTATTTCATCTTCCCGAAATCTGATCAGAGTTCCAATAAGTGTGTTTGTCAAGTTAGGGCCTTGTAACAACTGATCATTTAGTGAAGTTCCCTTGAACTTGGCTGCACAATCAAATACAACACGCAGTTTATTCTTCTTGGGATGAAATACACCATGATGCGGCAAATACCACACACGTCCATCATTTTGTTGTAGGTTCTCAGTAGGAACTTGCTGTGCGTAACCTTCGCTGATAATTTTGTCCATAAATGCTTTATAACTGTCACAAAATTCAATGTTGTTCTCAAATTTTCGGGATAATGAAATCAGTCTCTGTTCTGCTTGTTTTCTGTTGTTAGGCATTGTAACAGTTTTAGATTTGAAAGGTAAGTCAATGATATAATGTCCATCCTCAAAATGAACTGACTTTTTTACCAATTCTAGGAAAGTTTTATCTTCCTTTGACGGCTCTGGAACATCATCGATCGTCCGCTCACAAAAGTCATGATTAAACTGGTATCTTATCTGTTCTTCTAATCTTGCATCAATGCGATTGACCGTGACGAATGTGTTGAAAATGCCATTTTCTGGAACTGTGTCGATTGGTCCATTGATTACCCATCCAAGGATAGTCTTCATAGCGAATGGACCATTGTCTTTACTAGGAATTATGTCCCATGGTTCCATTGCTTTAGGAACATTGACACCAATTAACAAACCGATATCACTATCTATTGGTATTCTGTCAATGTGAATGTCACTTAAATGCGGCCATCTTTGAAGGTCCTCCAGTGAAATTATGTCTTTCCTGGACACAGGTAATTCTGGTTGTGTGTAAATAGGAGGAAGATCTATTGGATTGTCACCATTCACGTCAGTTATTTCGAGTCCAGAGAGAATATAACAATTTTCTGTTGTCCCATGGTTGTCAGATTTAACAAAGTCTTTTTGCCTTCAACGTGAAGTAAGTTTGCTATTTTCTCTGTACAACATGTTGCTGTACTCCCTGAATCCAAGAAAGCATATGTATTAATGTATTTGTCACTGTTTCTTGATTTCAGTCGCACTGGTATAATGGGAAGCGCTTGCCTCACAAGTTCCCCAGCCCCCATATGCGCTGCCGAAGACACAGATGCTGACGGTACAGACAATCTGTTGTTGTTCTGGTCCGGAGGTTCAAAGCTCTGTCGAGGATCGAAGTGGAGTATAGAAGGATGAAATCTCTTACAATGAATACAATATGACTTGCGTTGACAAACTCCCTTCTGGTGTCCAGATTTTAAACAAGAAAAGCACAGTCCTTTCTTTTGTAAAACTGCATATCTGTCTTTCAGAGGAAGTTTCATAATGTTCTTGCACTCTTCCAAGGAATGTGACGAACCTTCACAATAGATGCATGGTTTCACAAAGGCACAACATTTTGGTTTGTATTGAACAGCAGCTGTGTGATTTTCTGTAGATGAATGGGACTCCATAGATTTTGTAGCAAAGTTCAGGCTCGGTCTTGAAAATGTGTTCACTTTTTCATTCTGTCGTTTTGGTGCACTTGAACTAGAATTCATGACTTCTTTTTTCATAGATAGGGTCATTCGCCTTTTTAGCTTCTTTGCGGACGAAGTTTACCAAGTTTTGAAATGTAACAGCTTCTTTTCTGTCCTTAAGCTCATACACCACATTTCGCCACTTTTCTTGTAAGTAGAATGGTAGCTTCCTAATTAGAAGTTTCATATTTTCTGAGTATTCAAGAACTCGAGCACTGTTTACGTTATTCACAGCAAATTGACACTCGGTTAAGAATATTGCATAAGAGTCTAATGCCTTCGAATTGTCTGGTTGAATTGCTGGCCAATCCAACGCCTTCTTGACGTAAGTATGAGCTACAACATCCGGATCACCATATCGATCCTTAAGTTCATCTAAAGCTTGTAGGTATCCTCTTGACGATTTACTACAAAAAATAGAGAAAAAATATTGTAAATAAACTAATTCAAAAAACACACACATACAAATTCATCCTAGTAAATATATGGTTGACAATGATGAAACGTATGACTATCAGATATATCAGTATAACCTAATTCAATTAATCACAATAAGATATGCATCTAGATACATAAATCTGAAATGCTCTAGCAAAGTTTGGCGACAGAAAAATGTAAACAAAGAGGCATAACTCTAGACAACCAAATGAGATAATATACATGTTGCAAATGGAGTTACCTCCCCTAATATATCAATAATAAACCTAACATAATCCAGCGAAGTTGCACACATGCATCATAATTACATATAAGTACCTCTATATAGCTTTATCAATATATCATTAATAATGACCTTGAAATATCCATGCATATGCATAATATAAAGTTAAGACATATCTTAGGAAGTCCATAAGATAAGACTGGAATAGTGTAAACGGATAAGTAATGAACTTAGAAAAAGGTTCTTTCCTAAGATATAACTTAGTCCTAAGTATGCTTTGTGAAACGGGCCCAAAGGGTACGATAACCTAATCATTTAAGAAATTTATCAAAAAGTAAAGCGTGTCGTTTTCACAAGCATGTTTAAAATTGACACGAATGGTTTTGGTGTCTGCTTATTAGTCAAAGGACAAGTCGTACAATTCACAAACAAAATGTTTTTAATCCCTAGAATTAACAACATTATTTGTACAATATTTATATAGGTTCCAAAATTGAACTGTTCTATTGGTTTTGTTTAATATATATTATATTGTAGTTCTTTTATTTTGAATGGAACTATAACAATGATAACATGCAGTACATTACATTAAAAAAACAAAATGAAAGTTCTATTGAATAAACTAAGTGCTGTAATCATACATATTTTAGAACGAAATTAAGTTTGTCAGCTACATATATAAAGCGTGGAGAAGCTTGTATAAATTCATATAAACAAGCATTCTGAGAGTATTGCATAAGCAATACACGTCCCCTACCGGTTTGTATTATTCTATGAAAGCTTCCAAGCACACAACTATTTCAGAGCTATTGTAAACGAGAAGTCATGCTTTAATCAGAGATAAAAGAACAGAGGAAATTAAAACTATATAGTTGATATAGAAATTAAATAGGAACTAGGCAAAATAATACTCTTCATTTCATCTCCTGTAATTTCGCCAAGTCTATTCTGTATTCGCTGGTAAAAATTTGTAAAAACAATGCACTGTTATGCACAATATCATTTCTTACCGTCTTCTGTACCCCGAATCAAACCAAACAGTTAAACAGCCCAACCCGACAACGAACCCGATTGTAATAATACAAAAAAACCCTGCCGATTAAATTTACAACACAATGCTTGACACTATTTTATAGAATTTATTTGTTTGTTAGAAATGATAAAAGGAATGGTACAGGAAAAGGAATGGTACAAGTAACGCACGATATTATTACTGACTACATACTGACCTCGTTTATTTAGTTACACACCGAACCCGATAACGAACCCGAACATTAAAAAATTGGAATATAAAAAATTAATTTTCTCGAAAATATGTCAATCAGACGCTACAAAAGTGTAAACTTGATCTGTAGTTTGACATTTTGAAGCTGTTCAGCAAGTTTCATATTATTCCTCAAATGCATAAAGAAAAAAAGTGTGGAAAACTGAAGTGGGACAGACAGACGGACTGACGGACGGACGGACAGACAGACGGATGGACGGACGGACGGACAGACGGACTGACGGACGCAGAGGAAAGCTATAGTCCCCTCCGGTGAAACCGGTAGGGACTAATAATTCAGTGTTTAATCTATCTTTCTGTAAGTTTATTAAGAAAAATGTCTTTTTCTGCTTTGCTTATTGGAGTCACATTAAGCATGTTTTATATTATTCATTCAATTTGAATGGTCGAATAATGAATGCAAATGATCACACGGGTAAAACGTTATGACAGTGTTTTGTGTATTTAACACATGATTGCTTCAGAGAATACTTTGAAATAGATACTGTGCCTTAGAAAATAATCTACATTTTACTCTTATAGCGTAGAAAATGCATAAGCACACACTAGTCAAAGAAATTATTTGTGAAGTAGTGTTCATATCAAATAGGAAAGAAATGGGGACGAAATTTTATTCCTTTATTGTCTTTCTTTGGGTTTTCCGCCCTATAGAAAGCCATACTATAGAATCTCCGATCCTCAGCAATGTTTGATAACTCTAAACTATCAGGAAGGTTTTTGTATTTGTTACACACATTCGCCTTTTATTTATATACTTAATTGTTCCTGAAGTATATTATTTTATCATTTTTTTTCAACAAATATTCATTGGCAGTGCCTCTCGGCTTGCAGACGAAGTTAGCAACCTTCTTGTTAGTCCCCTACCGGTTTTCACCGGAGGGGACTATAGCTTTCCTCTGCGTCCGTCAGTCCGTCTGTCCGAAAATTAATTTTTTATATTCCAATTGTTTATGTTCGGGTTCGTTATCGGGTTCGGTGTGTTTTGAATAAACGAGAATAGTATGTAGTCAGTAATAATATCGTGCATTATTTGGACCATTCCTTGTATTGTTTCTAACAAACAAATTAGTTCCGTAAAATAGTGTCAAGCCTTGTGTTGTAAATTTAATCGATGGTTTTTTTGAATTATTACAATCGGATTCGTTATTGTGCTGGTCTGTTGATTCGGGGTACAGAAGATATTCATAACAGTGCATTATTTTCGCAAATTTCTACAAACCGGTAGGGGAGGTGTATTGCTTATGCAATACTCTCAGAATGCTTGTATTATATATAGAGAGCGTCTATTTTTCTAAAATTTTTGTTTTAGGTAATATTGGGGCAATAAATGAATAAATTAGATTAGAAATATGTCATAATATAATATAATTTAATTTTTAAAAAGAGTAAAATACCGGGGTATTTATACTTGGGGGTGGGGTGGAAGGGTTGGGGGGTTGAGGGGTTGGGGGCGATCTTGTCCTCAAGCACCTGTGTTGTAAACAAAAAATTCGCCTACCCATGTGTAATAAACCCTTTAATGTGTTATTCATGCATTTAGAAGTTCTTGCAACCTGAATGCCGCGATCAAAATTAAAGCCGTAACGTTCGAGACAGGTGTGCATGTTTAAACGTCAGTAGCAATTGAAGAGCGATCAAAAAAAATATGGCGACCAAATGTGTTTTATGAATTCATGTCAAATTTAAGTTCAGTTGCGAAGCAATTATTTTTTATCCATGCATCATTATCCAACAATCGACAAACAAGTTGTACATTTTTTTTAAGCAGGGTGTCAGCGCGAGGGGGTCTTTAATGTGAAAGGAAGCCGGTGTGCTCGGAGATGCGTTCGGTGTATTTACCAATAAAAACACA